>NW_027010810.1:20000-28373 GCF_036934945.1 Oncorhynchus masou masou | reverse complement strand
TGCTACCAGAGGGTTTTATACTGCCTTACAGACGCTAACCACGCTGCTACCAGAGGGTTTTATACTGCCTTACAGACTGCTAACCACGCTGCTACCAGAGGGTTTATACTGCCTTACAGACTGCTAACCACGCTGCTACCAGAGGGTTTTATACTGCCTTACAGACTGCTAACCACGCTGCTGCCAGAGGGTTTTATACTGCCTTACAGACTGCTAACCACGCTGCTACCAGAGGGTTTTATACTGCCTTACAGACTGCTAACCACGCTGCTAACCAGAGGGGTTTTATACTGCCTTACAGACTGCTAACCACGCTGCTACCAGAGGGTTTTATACTGCCTTACAGACTGCTAACCACGCTGCTAACCAGAGCTACCAGATGGTTTTATACTGCCTTAGACTGCTAACCACGCTGCTACCAGAGGTTTTATACTGCCAGACTGCTAACCACGCTGCTACCAGAGGGTTTTATACTGCCTTACAGACTGCTAACCACGCTGCTACCAGAGGGTTTTATACTGCCTTACAGACTGCTAACCACGCTGCCAGAGGGTTAATACTGCCTGACTGCTAACCTACCAGAGGGTTTTATACTGCCTTACAGACTGCTAACCACGCTGCTACCAGAGGGTTTTATACTGCTCTATCTGGAGGCTGGTCATCTGTCTCTGGGTTCAATACCTCTATCAGGAGGCTGGTCATCTGTCTCTGGGTTCAATACCTCTATCTGTAGGCTGGTCATCTGTCTCTGGGTTCAATACCTCTATCTGGAGGCTGGTCATCTGTCTCTGGGTTCAATACCTCTATCAGGAGGCTGGTCATCTGCCTCTGGGTTCAATACCTCTATCTGGAGGCTGGTCATCTGTCTCTGGGGCTGGGTTCAAAACCTCTATCAGGAGGCTGGTCATCTGCCTCTGGGTTCAATACCTCTATCTGGAGGCTGGTCATCTGTCTCTGGGTTCAATACCTCTATCTGGAGGCTGGTCATCTGCCTCTGGGTTCAATACCTCTATCTAGAGGCTGGTCATCTGCCTCTGGGTTCAATACCTCTATCTGGAGGCTGGTCATCTGTCTCTGGGTTCAATACCTCTATCTGGAGGCTGGTCATCTGTCTCTGGGTTCAATACCTCTATCTGGAGGCTGGTCATCTGCCTCTGGGTTCAATACCTCTATCTGAAGGCTGGTCATCTGCCTCTGGGTTCAATACCTCTATCTGAAGGCTGGTCATCTGTCTCTGGGTTCAATAATTAATCTTCTCCTTTCCCCCTTCTGATGACCAGGTGGCGAATCGCATCTCTGCATGTCTGGCAGACATATCAGTGTGGATGACGGATCACCACCTCAAGCTGAACCTCGGCAAGACGGAACTGCTCTTCCTCCCGGGGAAGGACTGCCCGTTCCATGATCTCGCCATCACGGTTGACAACTCCATTGTGTCCTCCTCCCAGAGCGCTAAGAACCTTGGCGTGATCCTGGAAAACACCCTGTCGTTCTCAACTAACATCAAGGCGGTGGCCCGTTCCTGTAGGTTCATGCTCTACAACATCCGCAGAGTACGACCCTGCCTCACACAGGAAGCGCGCAGGTCCTAATCCAGGCACTTGTCATCTCCCGTCTGGATTACTGCAACTCGCTGTTGGCTGGGCTCCCTGCCTGTGCCATTAAACCCCTACAACTCATCCAGAACGCCGCAGCCCGTCTGGTGTTCAACCTTCCCAAGTTCTCTCACGTCACCCCGCTCCTCCGCTCTCTCCACTGGCTTCCAGTTGAAGCTCGCATCCTCTACAAGACCATGGTGCTTGCCTACAGAGCTGTGAGGGGAACGGCACCGCAGTACCTCCAGGCTCTGATCAGGCCCTACACCCAAACAAGGGCACTGCGTTCATCCACCTCTGGCCTGCTCGCCTCCCTACCACTGAGGAAGTACAGTTCCCGCTCAGCCCAGTCAAAACTGTTCGCTGCTCTGGCCCCCAATGGTGGAACAAACTCCCTCACGACGCCAGGACAGCGGAGTCAATCACCACCTTCCGGAGACACCTGAAACCCCACCTCTTTAAGGAATACCTAGGATAGGATAAAGTAATCCTTCTCACCCCCCTTAAATGATTTAGATGCACTATTGTAAAGTGGCTGTTCCACTAGATGTCATAAGGTGAATTCACCAATTTGTAAGTCGCTCTGGATAAGAGCGTCTGCCAAATTACTTAAATGTAAATGTAAATGTATACCTCTATCTGGAGGCTGGTCATCTGTCTTTGGGTTCAAAACCTCTATCAGGAGGCTGGTCATCTGCCTCTGGGTTCAATACCTCTATCTGAAGGCTGGTCATCTGTCTCTGGGTTCAATACCTCTATCAGGAGGCTGGTCATCTGTCTCTGGGTTCAATACCTCTATCTGGAGGCTGGTCATCTGTCTCTGAGTTCAATACCTCTATCTGGAGGCTGGTCATCTGTCTCTGGGTTAAATACCTCTATCTGGAGGCTGGTCACCTGTCTCTGGGTTCAATACCTCTATCTGGAGGCTGGTCATCTGTCTCTGGGTTAAATACCTCTATCTGGAGGCTGGTCATCTGCCTCTGGGTTCAATAACTGTATTTGGAGGCTGGTCATCTGTCTCTGGGTTAAATACCTCTATCTGGAGGCTGGTCATCTTTCTCTGGGTTCAATAACTGTATTTGGAGGCTGGTCATCTGTCTCTGGGTTCAATACCTCTATCTGGAGGCTGGTCACCTGTCTCTGGGTTCAATACCTCTATCTGGAGGCTGGTCATCTGCCTCTGGGTTCAATACCTCTATCTCGAGACTGGTCATCTGTCTCTGGGTTCAATACCTCTATCTGGAGGCTGGTCACGTGTCTCTGGGGACTCGCCGGACTCTCTGTGCTTTCGTGAACAGACACTCTTTTAGTACTTCTGTGGGTCGAGCCAGGTCCAGGTAGACAGGTCCATCTAGACAGGTCCAGGTAGACAGGTCCAGGTAGACAGGTCCAGGTAGACAGGTCCAGGTAGACGGGTCCAGGTAGACAGGTCCATCTAGACAGGTCCATCTAGACAGGTCCAGGTAGACAGGTCCAGGTAGACAGGTCCGTCTAGACAGGTCCATCTAGACAGGTCCAGGTAGACAGGTCCAGGTAGACAGGTCCATCTAGACAGGTCCAGGTAGACAGGCCCATCTAGACAGGTCTAGGTAGACAGGTACTGGTAGACGGGTCCAGGTAGACAGGTCCAGGTAGACAGGTCCTGGTAGACAGGTCCATCTAGACAGGTCCAGGTAGACAGGTCCAGGTAGAAAGGTCCAGGTAGACAGGTCCATCTAGACAGGTCCAGGTAGACAGGTACTGGTAGACGGGTCCAGGTAGACAGGTCCAGGTAGACAGGTCCTGGTAGACAGGTCCATCTAGACAGGTCCAGGTAGACAGGTCCTGGTAGACAGGTCCAGGTAGACAGGTCCAGGTAGACAGGTCCAGGTAGACAGGTCCATCTAGACAGGTCCAGGTAGACAGGTCCTGGTAGACAGGTCCAGGTAGACAGGTCCAGGTAGACAGGTCCATCTAGACAGGTCCAGGTAGACAGGTCCAGGTAGACAGGTCCATCTAGACAGGTCCAGGTAGACAGGTCCTGGTAGACAGGTCCATCTAGACGGGTCCAGGTAGACGGGTCCAGGTAGATAAGCCCAGGTAGACAGGTCCATCTAGACAGGTCCATCTAGACAGGTCCAGGTAGACAGGTCCAGGTAGACAGGTCCAGGTAGACAAGCCCAGGTGGACAGGTCCAGGTAGACAGGTCCATCTAGACAGGTCCAGGTAGACAGGTCCTGGTAGACAGGTCCATCTAGACAGGTCCAGGTAGACAGGTCCATCTAGACAGGTTCAGGTAGACAGGTCCAGGTAGACAGGTCCAGGTAGACAGGTCCATCTAGACAGGTCCAGGTAGACAGGTCCAGGTAGACAGGTCCAGGTAGACAGGTCCAGGTAGACAAGCCCAGGTAGACAGGTCCAGGTAGACAGGTCCAGGTAGACAGGTCCAGGTAGACAGGTCCAGGTAGACAGGTCCAGGTAGACAAGCCCAGGTGGACAGGTCCAGGTAGACACGTCCAGGTGGACAGGTCCAGGTAGACAGATCCAGGTAGACAGGTCCAGGTAGACAGGTCCAGGTAGACAGGTCCATCTAGACAGGTCCAGGTAGACAGGTCCAGGTAGACAGGTCCAGGTAGACAAGCCCAGGTAGACAGGTCCAGGTAGACAGGCCCAGGTAGACAGGTCCAGGTAGACAGGTCCAGGTAGACAGGTCCAGGTAGACAGGTCCATCTAGACAGGTCCAGGTAGACAGGTCCATCTAGACAGGTCCATCTAGACAGGTCAATCTAGACAGGTCCAGGTAGACAGGTCCAGGTAGACAGGTCCCGTAGACAGGTCCAGGTAGACAAGCCCAGGTAGACAGGTCCATCTAGACAGGTCCAGGTAGACAGGTCCAGGTAGACAGGTCCAGGTAGACAGGTCCAGGTAGTCAGGTCCAGGTAGATAAGCCCAGGTAGACAGGTCCAGGTAGACAGGTCCATCTAGACATGTCCAGGTAGACAGGTCAATCTAGACTGGTCCAGGTAGACAGGTCCATCTAGACAGGTCCAGGTAGACAGGTCATGGTAGACAGGTCCATCTAGACAGGTCCAGGTAGACAGGTCCAGGTAGACAGGTCCAGGTAGACAGGTCCAGGTAGACAGGTCCAGGTAGATAAGCCCAGGTAGACAGGTCCAGGTAGACAGGTCCATCTAGACAGGTCCAGGTAGACAGGTCCAGGTAGACAGGTCCATCTAGACTGGTCCAGGTAGACAGGTCCATCTAGACAGGTCCAGGTAGACAGGTCCATCTAGACAGGTTCAGGTAGACAGGTCCAGGTAGACAGGTCCAGGTAGACAGGTCCATCTAGACAGGTCCAGGTAGACAGGTCCAGGTAGACAGGTCCAGGTAGACAGGTCCAGGTAGACAAGCCCAGGTAGACAGGTCCAGGTAGACAGGTCCAGGTAGACAGGTCCAGGTAGACAGGTCCAGGTAGACAGGTCCAGGTAGACAAGCCCAGGTGGACAGGTCCAGGTAGACAGGTCCAGGTGGACAGGTCCAGGTAGACAGATCCAGGTAGACAGGTCCAGGTAGACAGGTCCAGGTAGACAGGTCCATGTAGACAGGTCCAGGTAGACAGGTCCAGGTAGACAGGTCCAGGTAGACAAGCCCAGGTAGACAGGTCCAGGTAGACAGGCCCAGGTAGACAGGTCCAGGTAGACAGGTCCAGGTAGACAGGTCCAGGTAGACAGGTCCATCTAGACAGGTCCAGGTAGACAGGTCCATCTAGACAGGTCCATCTAGACAGGTCAATCTAGACAGGTCCAGGTAGACAGGTCCAGGTAGACAGGTCCCGGTAGACAGGTCCAGGTAGACAAGCCCAGGTAGACAGGTCCATCTAGACAGGTCCAGGTAGACAGGTCCAGGTAGACAGGTCCAGGTAGACAGGTCCAGGTAGTCAGGTCCAGGTAGATAAGCCCAGGTAGACAGGTCCAGGTAGACAGGTCCATCTAGACATGTCCAGGTAGACAGGTCAATCTAGACTGGTCCAGGTAGACAGGTCCATCTAGACAGGTCCAGGTAGACAGGTCATGGTAGACAGGTCCATCTAGACAGGTCCAGGTAGACAGGTCCAGGTAGACAGGTCCAGGTAGACAGGTCCAGGTAGACAGGTCCAGGTAGATAAGCCCAGGTAGACAGGTCCAGGTAGACAGGTCCATCTAGACAGGTCCAGGTAGACAGGTCCAGGTAGACAGGTCCATCTAGACTGGTCCAGGTAGACAGGTCCATCTAGACAGGTCCATCTAGACAGGTCCAGGTAGACAGGTCCAGGAAGACAGGTCCATCTAGACTGGTCCAGGTAGACAGGTCCAGGTAGACAGGTCCATCTAGACAGGTCCAGGAAGACAGGTCCAGGTAGACAGGTCCACCTAGACAGGTCCATCTAGACAGGTCCAGGTAGACAGGTCCAGGTAGACAGGTCCAGGTAGACAGGTCCATCTAGACAGGTCCAGGTAGACGGGTCCAGGTAGATAGGTCCATCTAGACAGGTCCAGGTAGACATGTCCTGGTAGACAGGTCCAGGTAGACAGGTCCAGGTAGACAGGTCCATCTAGACAGGTCCAGGTAGACAGGTCCAGGTAGACAGGTCCAGGTAGACAGTTCCAGGTAGACAAGCCCAGGTAGACAAGTCCAGGTAGACAGGTCCAGGTAGACAGGTCCAGGTAGAAAAGCCCAGGTAGACAGGTCCAGGTAGACAGGTCCAGGTAGACAGGTCCATCTAGACAGGTCCAGGTAGACAGGTCCATCTAGACAGGTCCATCTAGACAGGTCCAGGTAGACAGGTCCAGGTAGACAGGTCCAGGTAGACAGGTCCAGGTAGACTGGTCCAGGTAGACAAGCCCAGGTAGACAGGTCCAGGTAGACCGGTCCAGGTAGACAGGTCCAGGTAGACAAGCCCAGGTAGACAGGTCCAGGTAGACAGGTCCAGGTAGACAGGTTCAGGTAGACAGGTCCAGGTAGACAGGTGCAGGTAGACAAGCCCAGGTAGACAGGTCCAGGTAGAAAGGTCCATCTAGACAGGTCCAGGTAGACAGGTCCAGGTAGACAGGTCCAGGTAGATAAGCCCAGGTAGACAGGTCCAGGTAGACAGGTCCAGGTAGACAGGTCCAGGTAGACAGGTCCATCTAGACAGGTCCAGGTAGACAGGTCCATCTAGACAGGTCCATCTAGACAGGTCCAGGTAGACAGGTCCAGGTAGACAGGTCCAGGTAGACAGGTCCAGGTAGACAAGCCCAGGTAGACAGGTCCAGGTAGACAGGTCCAGGTAGACAGGTCCAGGTAGACAGGTCCATCTAGACAGGTCCAGGTAGACAGGTCCATCTAGACAGGTCCATCTAGACAGGTCCAGGTAGACAGGTCCAGGTAGACAGGTCCAGGTAGACAGGTCCAGGTAGACAGGTCCAGGTAGACAAGCCCAGGTGGACAGGTCCAGGTAGACTGGTCCAGGTAGACAGGTCCTGGTAGACAGGTCCAGGTAGACAGGTCCAGGTAGACAGGTCCTGGTAGACGGGTCCAGGTAGACAGGTCCAGGTAGACATGTCCAGGTAGACAGGTCCAGGTAGACAGGTCCAGGTAGACATGTCCAGGTAGACAGGTCCAGGTAGACAGGCCTCGACACATCTTTTTGTTCCAACTCTAGAAGTAGCTCTTTCCCACCAAACAGCCAATTGTTTCCACATCATTGGCACTTCTTTTATATTTCAGTTGAAGACAGGAGACACATACTGCTAATGAAAGTAATCACTCATCCTGACAGGTCCCCTTATCTCTTCTAAAGCCATCAGTCAGCGTGACAGGTCCCCTTATCTCTTCTAAACCCATCACTCAGTCTAAAAGGTCCCCTTATCTCTTCTAAACCCATCACTCAGCGTGACAGGTCCCCTTATCTCTTCTAAACCCATCACTCAGCGTGACAGGTCCCCCTATCTCTTCTAAAGCCATCGCACAGCCTGACAGGTCCGCTTATCTCTTCTAAACCCATCACTCAGCGTGATAGGTCCGCTTATCTCTCCTAAAGCCATCACTCAGCCTGACAGGTCCGCTTCTCTCTTCTAAACCCATCACTCAGCGTGATAGGTCCGCTTATCTCTCCTAAAGCCATCACTCAGCCTGACAGGTCCGCTTATCTCTTCTAAACCCATCACTCAGCGTGACAGGTCCGCTTATCTCTTCTAAACCCATCACTCAGCGTGATAGGTCCGCTTATCTCTCCTAAAGCCATCGCACAGCCTGACAGGTCCGCTTATCTCTTCTAAACCCATCACTCAGCGTGACAGGTCCCCTTATCTCTTCTAAAGCCATCACTCATCCTGACAGGTCCCCTTATCTCTTCTAAAGCCATCACTCATCCTGACAGGTCCCCTTATCTCTTCTAAACCCATCACTCAGCGTGACAGGTCCCCCTATCTCTTCTAAAGCCATCGCACAGCCTGACAGGTCCGCTTATCTCTTCTAAACCCATCACTCAGCGTGATAGGTCCGCTTATCTCTCCTAAAGCCATCACTCAGCCTGACAGGTCCGCTTCTCTCTTCTAAACCCATCACTCAGCGTGATAGGTCCGCTTATCTCTCCTAAAGCCATCACTCAGCCTGACAGGTCCGCTTATCTCTTCTAAACCCATCACTCAGCGTGACAGGTCCGCTTATCTCTTCTAAACCCATCACTCAGCGTGATAGGTCCGCTTATCTCTCCTAAAGCCATCGCACAGCCTGACAGGTCCGCTTATCTCTTCTAAACCCATCACTCAGCGTGACAGGT
>NW_027010810.1:0-12500 GCF_036934945.1 Oncorhynchus masou masou | reverse complement strand
AGGATGAGGGACAGAGAGACGGACAGAGAGAGTGAAAGAGGGAGAGAGGGAGAGGATGAGGGATGGAAGGAGAGAGGTAAAGAGAGAGTGAAAGAGGGAGAGAGGGAGAGGATGAGGGACAGAGAGACGGACAGAGAGAGTGAAAGAGGGAGAGAGGGAGAGGATGAGGGACGGAAGGAGAGAGGTAAAGAGAGAGTGAAAGAGGGAGAGAGGGAGAGGATGAGGGACAGAGAGACGGACAGAGAGAGTGAAAGAGGGAGAGAGGGAGAGAGGGAGAGGATGAGGGATGGAAGGAGAGAGGTAAAGAGAGAGTGAAAGAGGGAGAGAGGGAGAGGATGAGGGACAGAGAGACGGACAGAGAGAGAGTGAAAGAGGGAGAGAAGGAGAGAGGGGAGAGGATGAGGGATGGAAGGAGAGAGGTAAAGAGAGAGTGAAAGAGGGAGAGAGGGAGAGGATGAGGGACAGAGAGACGGACAGAGAGAGTGAAAGAGGGAGAGAGGAGAGGGGAGAGGATGAGGGATGGAAGGAGAGAGGTAAAGAGAGAGTGAAAGAGGGAGAGAGGGAGAGGATGAGGGACAGAGCGACGGAAGGAGAGAGGTAAAGAGAGAGTGAAAGAGGGAGAGAGGGAGAGGATGAGGGACAGAGAGACGGAAGGAGAGAGGTAAAGAGAGAGTGAAAGAGGGAGAGAGGGAGAGGATGAGGGACAGAGAGATGGAGGGAGAGAGGTAAAGAGAGAGTGAAAGAGGGAGAGAGGGAGAGGATGAGGGACAGAAGGAGAGAGGTAAAGAGAGAGTGAAAGAGGGAGAGAGGGAGAGGATGAGGGACGGAAGGAGAGAGGTAAAGAGAGAGTGTAAGAGGGAGAGAGGGAGAGAGGGAGAGGATGAGGGACGGAAGGAGAGAGGTAAAGAGAGAGTGTAAGAGGGAGAGAGGGAGAGGATGAGGGACGGAAGGAGAGAGGTAAAGAGAGAGTAGAAGAGGGAGAGAGGGAGAGGATGAGGGACAGAGAGACAGAAGGAGAGAGGTAAAGAGAGAGTGAAAGAGGGAGAGAGGGAGAGGATGAGGGACGGAAGGAGAGAGGTAAAGAGAGAGTAGAAGAGGGAGAGAGGGAGAGGATGAGGGACAGAGAGACAGAAGGAGAGAGGTAAAGAGAGAGTGAAAGAGGGAGAGAGGGAGAGGATGAGGGACAGAAGGAGAGAGGTAAAGAGAGAGTGAAAGAGGGAGAGAGGGAGAGGATGAGGGACGGAAGGAGAGAGGTAAAGAGAGAGTGTAAGAGGGAGAGAGGGAGAGGATGAGGGACAGAGAGACGGAGGGAGAGAGGTAAAGAGAGAGTGAAAGAGGGAGAGACGGAGAGGATGAGGGACGGAGAGACGGAGGGAGAGAGGTAAAGAGAGAGTGAAAGAGGGAGAGAGGGAGAGGTTGAGGGACGGAGAGACGGAGGGAGAGAGGTAAAGAGAGAGTGAAAGAGGGAGAGAGGGAGAGGATGAGGGACGGAAGGAGAGAGGTAAAGAGAGAGTGAAAGAGGGAGAGAGGGAGAGAGGGAGAGGATGAGGGACAGAGAGACAGAAGAAGAGAGGTAAAGAGAGAGTGAAAGAGGGAGAGAGGGAGAGGATGAGGGACAGAGAGACGGAAGGAGAGAGGTAAAGAGAGAGTGAAAGAGGGAGAGAGGGAAAGAACGCATATGTCTATTTAAGAGAAAGTATTGAGGTGGTTTGGTGAACTTTGCTCACACGGGAGTAACCCTGTCTGAGACTTCAACGTTCATGGTAGCTCACAGTGCTGAAGTCTAGGATACAGCTCATTGAGCTAACACTGTTTTAGGCTTTAGTTTATTGAGCTAACATCGTCTTAGGCTTTAGTTTATTGAGCTAACATCGTCTTAGGCTTTAGTTTATTGAGCTAACATCGTCTTAGGCTTTAGTTTATTGAGCTAACATCGTCTTAGGCTTTAGCTTATTGAGCTAACACAGTCTTATTGAGCTAACACAGTCTTAGGGAGCTAACACAGTCTTGGGCTTTAGCTTATTCAGCTAACACAGTCTTATTGAGCTAACACAGTCTTAGGCTTTATCTCATTGAGCTAACATCGTCTTAGGCTTTAGTTTATTGAGCTAACATCGTCTTAGGCTTTAGTTTATTGAGCTAACATCGTCTTAGGCTTTAGTTTATTGAGCTAACATCGTCTTAGGCTTTAGCTTATTGAGCTAACACAGTCTTAGGCTTTATCTCATTGAGCTAACACAGTCTTATTGAGGTAACACAGTCTTAGGCTTTATCTTATTGAGCTAACACAGTCTTAGGCTTTATCTTATTGAGCTAACACAGTCTAAGGCCTAATCTTATTGAGCTAACACAGTCTTAGTGTAACGGTTCTCGTCTGTCGAAGGAGAAGCGGACCAAAATGCAGCGTGGTATTTTTGAGACATGTTTAATGACGATGAAAAAACACGAACAATACAAAAACAACAAACGGAACGTGAAAACCTATACAGCCTATCTGGTGACAACAAACACAGAGACAGGAACAATCAACCACGAAATACTCAAAGAATATGGCTGCCTAAATATGGTTCCCAATCAGAGACAACGATAAACACCTGCCTCTGATTGAGAACCTCTCCAGACAGCCATAGACTATGCTAGATACCCCCACTAAACCACACACCCAATACCTAACAAAACCCCAAGACAAAACACACCACAATAAACCCATGTCACACCCTGGCCTGACCAAATAAATAAAGACAAACACAATATATTTCGACCAGGGAGTGACACCAGGCTATAACTCACTGAGCTAACATCGTCATAGGCTTTATCTTATTGAGCTAACACAGTCTTAGGCTAGGATTACTGACATAGGGGCTAGGATTACTGATATAGGGGCTAGGATTACTGACATAGGGACTAGGATTACTGATACAGGGGCTAGGATTACTGATATAGGGGCTAGGATTACTGATATAGGGACTAGGATTACTGATATAGGGGCTAGGATTACTGATATAGGGGCTAGGATTACTGATATAGGGGCTAGGATTACTGATATAGGGGCTAGGATTACTGATATAGGGACTAGGATTACTGATATAGGGGCTAGGATTACTGATATAGGGATAGGATTACTGATATAGGGGCTAGGATTACTGATATACTGATATAGGGACTAGGATTACTGATATAGGGGCTAGGATTACTGATATAGGGGCTAGGATTACTGATATAGAGGCTAGCATTACTGATATACTGACATAGGGGATAGGATTACTGATATAGGGGCTAGGATTACTGATATACTGATATAGGGACTAGGATTACTGATATAGGGGCTAGGATTACTGATATAGGGGCTAGGATTACTGATATAGGGGATAGGATTACTGATATAGGGGCTAGGATTACTGACATATGGGCTAGGATTACTGACATAGGGACTAGGATTACTGATATAGGGGCTAGGATTACTGATATAGGGGCTAGGATTACTGACATAGGGGCTAGGATTACTGACATAGGGACTAGGATTACTGATATAGGGGCTAGGATTACTGATATAGGGACTAGGATTACTGACATATGGGCTAGGATTACTGACATAGGGACTAGGATTACTGATATAGGGGCTAGGATTACTGATATAGGGGCTAGGATTACTGACATATGGGCTAGGATTACTGACATAGGGACTAGGATTACTGATATAGGGGCTAGGATTACTGATATAGGGACTAGGATTACTGATATAGGGGCTAGGATTACTGATATAGGGGCTAGGATTACTGACATAGGGGCTAGGATTACTGATATAGGGGCTAGGATGACTGATATAGGGGCTAGGATTACTGATATAGGGGCTAGGATTACTGATATAGGGACTAGGATTACTGATATAGGGGCTAGGATTACTGATATACTGATATAGGGACTAGGATTACTGATATAGGGACTAGGATTACTGATATAGGGACTAGGATTACTGATATAGGGACTAGGATTACTGATATACTGATATAGGGACTAGGATTACTGATATACTGATATAGGGACTAGGATTACTGATATAGGGGCTAGGATTACTGATATAGGGGCTAGGATTACTGATATAGAGGCTAGCATTACTGATATACTGACATAGGGGATAGGATTACTGATATAGGGGTTAGGATTACTGATATAGGGGCTAGGATTACTGATATAGGGGCTAGGATTACTGATATACTGATATAGGGACTAGGATTACTGACATAGGGGCTAGGATTACTGATATAGGGGCTAGGATTACTGATATAGGGGCTAGGATTACTGATATAGGGGCTAGGATTACTGATATAGGGGCTAGGATTACTGACATAGGGGCTAGGATTACTGATATAGGGGCTAGGATTACTGATATAGGGGCTAGGATTACTGATATAGGGGCTAGGATTACTGATATACTGATATAGGGACTAGGATTACTGATATACTGATATAGGGGCTAGGATTACTGATATAGGGGATAGGATTACTGATATACTGATATAGGGACTAGGATTACTGATATAGGGGCTAGGATTACTGATATACTGATATAGGGACTAGGATTACTGATATAGGGGCTAGTATTACTGATATAGGGGCTAGGATTACTGATATAGGGGCTAGGATTACTGATATAGGGGCTAGGATTACTGATATAGCGGCTAGGATTACTGATATAGGGGCTAGGATTACTGACATAGGGACTAGGATTACTGATATAGGGGCTAGGATTACTGATATAGGGGCTAGGATTACTGATATAGAGGCTAGGATTACTGATATAGGGGCTAGGATTACTGATATAGGGGCTAGGATTACTGATATAGGGGCTAGGATTACTGATATACTGATATAGGGACTAGGATTACTGATATAGGGGCTAGGATTACTGATATAGGGACTAGGATTACTGATATAGGGGCTAGTATTACTGATATAGGGGCTAGGATTACTGATATAGGGGCTAGGATTACTGATATAGGGGCTAGGATTACTGATATAGCGGCTAGGATTACTGACATAGGGACTAGGATTACTGATATAGGGGCTAGGATTACTGATATAGGGGCTAGGATTACTGATATAGAGGCTAGCATTACTGATATACTGACATAGGGGATAGGATTACTGATATAGGGGCTAGGATTACTGATATAGAGGCTAGGATTACTGATATAGAGGCTAGGATTACTGATATACTGACATAGGGGATAGGATTACTGATATAGGGGCTAGGATTACTGATATAGAGGCTAGGATTACTGATATAGGGCTAGGATTACTGACATAGGGACTAGGATTACTGACATAGGGGCTAGGATTACTGATATAGAGGCTAGGATTACTGATATAGGGGCTAGGATTACTGATATAGGGGCTAGGATTACTGATATAGGGGCTAGGATTACTGATATAGAGGCTAGCATTACTGATATACTGACATAGGGGATAGGATTACTGATATAGGGGCTAGGATTACTGATATAGAGGCTAGGATTACTGATATAGGGGCTAGGATTACTGACATAGGGACTAGGATTACTGACATAGGGGCTAGGATTACTGATATAGAGGCTAGGATTACTGATATAGGGGCTAGGATTACTGATATAGGGGCTAGGATTACTGATATAGGGGCTAGGATTACTGACATAGGAGCTAGGATTACTGATATAGGGACTAGGATTACTGACATAGAGGCTAGGATTACTGATATAGGGGCTAGGATTACTGATATAGGGGCTAGGATTACTGATATACTGATATAGGGACTAGGATTACTGATAAAGGGGCTAGGATTACTGATATACTGATATAGGGACTAGGATTACTGATATAGGGGATAGGATTACTGATATACTGATATAGGGACTAGGATTACTGATATAGGGGATAGGATTACTGATATACTGATATAGGGACTAGGATTACTGATATAGGGGATAGGATTACTGATATAGGGGCTAGGATTACTGATATAGAGGCTAGCATTACTGATATACTGATATAGGGGCTAGGATTACTGATATAGGGGCTAGGATTACTGATATAGAGGCTAGGATTACTGATATAGGGGCTAGGATTACTGACATAGGGACTAGGATTACTGACATAGGGACTAGGATGACTGATATAGCGGCTAGGATTACTGATATAGGGGCTAGGATTACTGATATAGGGGATAGGATTACTGATATACTGATATAGGGGCTAGGATTACTGATATAGGGACTAGGATTACTGATATAGGGGCTAGGATTACTGATATAGGGGCTAGGATTACTGATATAGCGGCTAGGATTACTGATATAGGGGCTAGGATTACTGATATAGGGACTAGGATTAATGATATAGGGGCTAGGATTACTGATATTGGGACTAGGATTACTGATATACTGATATAGGGGCTAGGATTACTGATATACTGACATAGGGGCTAGGATTACTGATATAGGGGCTAGGATTACTGATATACTGATATAGGGGCTAGGATTACTGATATAGGGGCTAGGATTACTGACATAGGGGCTAGGATTACTGATATAGGGACTAGGATTACTGACATAGGGGCTAGGATTACTGATATAGGGACTAGGATTACTGATATAGCGGCTAGGATTACTGATATAGGGACTAGGATTACTGATATAGGGGCTAGGATTACTGATATAGGGGCTAGGATTACTGATATACTGATATAGGGGCTAGGATTACTGATATAGGGGCTAGGATTACTGATATACTGATATAGGGGCTAGGATTACTGATATAGGGGCTAGGATTACTGACATAGGGGCTAGGATTACTGATATAGGGACTAGGATTACTGACATAGGGGCTAGGATTACTGATATAGGGGCTAGGATTACTGATATAGGGGCTAGGATTACTGATATAGGGGCTAGGATTACTGATATAGCGGCTAGGATTACTGATATAGGGGCTAGGATTACTGATATAGGGACTAGGATTACTGATATACTGATATAGGGACTAGGATTACTGATATAGGGACTAGGATTACTGATATAGGGACTAGGATTACTGACATAGGGGCTAGGATTACTGATATATGGGCTAGGATTACTGATATAGGGGCTAGGATTACTGATATAGGGGATAGGATTACTGATATAGGGGCTAGGATTACTGATATACTGATATAGGGACTAGGATTACTGATATAGGGACTAGGATTACTGATATAGGGGCTAGTATTACTGATATAGGGGCTAGGATTACTGATATAGGGGCTAGGATTACTGATATAGGGGCTAGGATTACTGATATAGCGGCTAGGATTACTGATATAGGGGCTAGGATTACTGACATAGGGACTAGGATTACTGATATAGGGGCTAGGATTACTGATATAGGGGCTAGGATTACTGATATAGAGGCTAGGATTACTGATATAGGGGCTAGGATTACTGATATAGGGGCTAGGATTACTGATATAGGGGCTAGGATTACTGATATACTGATATAGGGACTAGGATTACTGATATAGGGGCTAGGATTACTGATATAGGGACTAGGATTACTGATATAGGGGCTAGTATTACTGATATAGGGGCTAGGATTACTGATATAGGGGCTAGGATTACTGATATAGGGGCTAGGATTACTGATATAGCGGCTAGGATTACTGACATAGGGACTAGGATTACTGATATAGGGGCTAGGATTACTGATATAGGGGCTAGGATTACTGATATAGGGACTAGGATTACTGATATAGGGGCTAGTATTACTGATATAGGGGCTAGGATTACTGATATAGGGGCTAGGATTACTGATATAGGGGCTAGGATTACTGATATAGCGGCTAGGATTACTGACATAGGGACTAGGATTACTGATATAGGGGCTAGGATTACTGATATAGGGGCTAGGATTACTGATATAGAGGCTAGCATTACTGATATACTGACATAGGGGATAGGATTACTGATATAGGGGCTAGGATTACTGATATAGAGGCTAGGATTACTGATATAGAGGCTAGCATTACTGATATACTGACATAGGGGATAGGATTACTGATATAGGGGCTAGGATTACTGATATAGAGGCTAGGATTACTGATATAGGGGCTAGGATTACTGACATAGGGACTAGGATTACTGACATAGGGGCTAGGATTACTGATATAGAGGCTAGGATTACTGATATAGGGGCTAGGATTACTGATATAGGGGCTAGGATTACTGATATAGGGGCTAGGATTACTGATATAGAGGCTAGCATTACTGATATACTGACATGGGGATAGGATTACTGATATAGTGGCTAGGATTACTGATATAGAGGCTAGGATTACTGATATAGGGGCTAGGATTACTGACATAGGGACTAGGATTACTGACATAGGGGCTAGATTACTGATATAGAGGCTAGGATTACTGATATAGGGGCTAGGATTACTGATATAGGGGCTAGGATTACTGATATAGGGGCTAGGATTACTGACATAGGAGCTAGGGATTACTGATATAGGGACTAGGATTACTGACATAGAGGCTAGGATTACTGATATAGGGGCTAGGATTACTGATATAGGGGCTAGGATTACTGATATACTGATATAGGGACTAGGATTACTGATAAAGGGGCTAGGATTACTGATATACTGATATAGGGACTAGGATTACTGATATAGGGGATAGGATTACTGATATACTGATATAGGGACTAGGATTACTGATATAGGGGATAGGATTACTGATATACTGATATAGGGACTAGGATTACTGATATAGGGGCTAGGATTACTGATATAGGGGCTAGGATTACTGATATAGAGGCTAGCATTACTGATATACTGATATAGGGGCTAGGATTACTGATATAGGCTAGGATTACTGATATAGAGGCTAGGATTACTGATATAGGGGCTAGGATTACTGACATAGGGACTAGGATTACTGACATAGGGACTAGGATGACTGATATAGGGGCTAGGATTACTGATATAGGGGATAGGATTACTGATATACTGATATAGGGGCTAGGATTACTGATATAGGGACTAGGATTACTGATATAGGGGCTAGGATTACTGATATAGGGGCTAGGATTACTGATATAGCGGCTAGGATTACTGATATGGGGGCTAGGATTACTGATATAGGGACTAGGATTAATGATATAGGCGCTAGGATTACTGATATTGGGACTAGGATTACTGATATACTGATATAGGGGCTAGGATTACTGATATACTGACATAGGGGCTAGGATTACTGATATAGGGGCTAGGATTACTGATATAGGGACTAGGATTACTGATATACTGATATAGGGGCTAGGATTGCTGATATAGGGGCTGGGATTGCTGACATAGGGGCTAGGATTACTGATATAGGGACTAGGATTACTGACATAGGGGCTAGGATTACTGATATAGGGACTAGGATTACTGATATAGCGGCTAGGATTACTGATATAGGGACTAGGATTACTGATATAGGGGCTAGGATTACTGATATAGGGGCTAGGATTACTGATATACTGATATAGGGGCTAGGATTACTGATATAGGGGCTAGGATTACTGACATAGGGGCTAGGATTACTGATATAGGGACTAGGATTACTGACATAGGGGCTAGGATTACTGATATAGGGGCTAGGATTACTGATATAGGGGCTAGGATTACTGATATAGGGGCTAGGATTACTGATATAGGGGCTAGGATTACTGATATAGCGGCTAGGATTACTGATATAGGGACTAGGATTACTGATATAGCGGCTAGGATTACTGATATAGGGACTAGGATTACTGATATAGGGGCTAGGATTACTGATATAGGGGCTAGGATTACTGATATACTGATATAGGGGCTAGGATTACTGATATACTGATATAGGGGCTAGGATTACTGATATACTGATATAGGGGCTAGGATTACTGATATACTGATATAGGGGCTAGGATTACTGATATAGGGGCTAGGATTACTGACATAGGGGCTAGGATTACTGATATAGGGACTAGGATTACTGCCATAGGGGCTAGGATTACTGATATAGGGGCTAGGATTACTGATATGGGGGCTAGGATTACTGATATAGGGGCTAGGATTACTGATATGGGGCTGGGATTACTGATATAGCGGCTGGGATTACTGATATAGGGACTAGGATTAATGATATAGGGGCTAGGATTACTGATATTGGGACTAGGATTACTGATATACTGATATAGGGGCTAGGATTACTGATATACTGACATAGGGGCTAGGATTACTGATATAGGGGCTAGGATTACTGATATACTGATATAGGGGCTAGGATTACTGATATAGGGGCTGGGATTACTGACATAGGGGCTAGGATTACTGATATAGGGACTAGGATTACTGACATAGGGGCTAGGATTACTGATATAGGGACTAGGATTACTGATATAGCGGCTAGGATTACTGATATAGGGTCTAGGATTACTGATATAGGGGCTAGGATTACTGATATAGGGAATAGGATTACTGATATACTGATATAGGGGCTAGGATTACTGATATAGGGGCTGGGATTACTGATATACTGATATAGGGGCTAGGATTACTGATATAGGGGCTAGGATTACTGACATAGGGCTAGGATTACTGATATAGGGACTAGGATTACTGACATAGGGGCTAGGATTACTGATATAGGGGCTAGGATTACTGATATAGGGGCTAGGATTACTGATATAGGGGCTAGGATTACTGATATAGGGGCTAGGATTACTGATATAGCGGCTAGGATTACTGATATAGGGGGCTAGGATTACTGATATAGGGACTAGGATTACTGATATACTGATATAGGGACTAGGATTACTGATATAGGGACTAGGATTACTGATATAGGGACTAGGATTACTGACATAGGGGCTAGGATTACTGATATAGGGGCTAGGATTACTGATATAGGGGCTAGGATTACTGATATAGGGGATAGGATTACTGATATAGGGGCTAGGATTACTGATATACTGATATAGGGACTAGGATTACTGATATAGGGACTAGGATTACTGATATAGGGACTAGGATTACTGACATAGGGGCTAGGATTACTGATATAGGGGCTAGGATTACTGATAAAGGGGCTAGGATTACTGATATAGCGGCTAGGATTACTGATATAGGGGCTAGGATTCATCAGGTCAGCCTGGTCAAAGGTAGTGCACTATATAGGGAATAGGGCTGTAGTATGAAGTAGTGTACTAGATAGGGAATAGGGCTGTAGTATAAAGTAGTGGACTATATAGGGAATAGGGCTGTAGTATAAAGTAGTGCAATATATAGGGAATAGGGCTGTAGTATAAAGTAGTGTACTATATAGGGAATAGGGCTGTAGTATAAAGTACTGGACCATATAGGGAATAGGGCTGTAGTATAAAGTAGTGCACTATATAGGGAATAGGGCTGTAGTATAAAGTAGTGCACTATATAGGGAATAGGGCTGTAGTATAAAGTAGTGCACTATATAGGGAATAGGGCTGTAGTATAAAGTAGTGTACTAGATAGGGAATAGGGCTGTAGTATAAAGTAGTGCATTATATAGGGAATAGGGCTGTAGTATAAAGTAGTGCACTATATAGGGAATAGGGCTGTAGTATAAAGTAGTGTACTAGATAGGGAATAGGCCTGTAGTATAAAGTACTGGACCATATAGGGAATAGGGCTGTAGTATAAAGTAGTGCATTATATAAGGAATATGGTGCCATCTGGGACCCGGACCAGTGACTAAAGAGAGAGAGAGAGAGAGAGAGAGATACATACATTAGTAGATAGACAGAGAGGGCAGAGAGGCCAAGACATCCATGACAGGTCTTCTCACCCTGCCCTCTGTGTGTGTGTGTGTGTGTGTGTGTGTGTGTGTGTGTGTGTGTGTGTGTGTGTGTGTGTGTGTGTGTGAGAGAGAAGACGTCCTTGCTGACTGTTATCTCTTAGAGGCTCATTAACATAGAAATGACTTCAGGAAGAGGCAAAAAAAACTAAAGCACTTTTACTCAGGTAGAGATGGAGAGAGAGATGGAGGAAGGATGGAAGGGCGAGAGATGGAGGGGAAGACGGAGGGAGTGAGAGACGAGAGAGAGGTGGGGAAGAGAGAGATGAGGGAGAGATGGGAGAAAGAGTGAGAGGGAGGTAGAGAGAGATGGGGGAAAGAGAAAGGGGAGAGATGGGAGAAAGAGTGGGGAGGTAGAGAGAGAGATGGGGGAGAGAGAAAGGGGATGGGGAAGTAGATAGAGAGGGAGTGATGGGAGAAAGAGTGAGAGGGAGGTAGAGGGAGAGATGGGGGAGAGAGAAAGGGGATGGGGGAAGTAGATAGAGAGGGGAGAGATGGGAGAAAGTGAGAGGAGGTAGAGGAGATGGGGGAGAGAGAAAGGGGATGGGGGAAGTAGAAAGAGTGAGAGAGAGGGAGAGATGGGAGAAAGAGTGAGAGGGAGGTAGAGGGAGAGATGGGGAGAGAAAGGGGATGGGG
>NW_027010809.1:0-28374 GCF_036934945.1 Oncorhynchus masou masou | reverse complement strand
CTACCTTACCTGCTGCTGGTCACCTACCTTACCTGGGACACCCCCCCTAGGGACACCCCTTAGGGACACCCCCCTGAACGGTCACCTACCTTACCTGCTGCTCCCCCTAGGGACACCCCCTCCCTGAAAGGTCACCTACCTTACCTGCTGCTCCCCCTAGAGACACCCCCACCCCCCCGAATGGTCACCTACCTTCCCTGCTGCTCCCCCTACATTGAACATATGTACCATGTGACTGAGTCGGTAGAGCATGGCACCTCCAATGCCAGGGTTGTGGGTTCAATTCCCACGGGGGATCAGTACAAATGAAAAGGTATGCAGTCACTACTGTAGTGTCTCTGGATAAGAGAGTCTGTTAAATGACTCACTACTGTAGTGTCTCTGGATAAGAGAGTCTGTTAAATGACTCACTACTGTAGTGACTTCGGAAAAGAGAGTCTGTTAAATGACTCACTACTGTAGTGTCTCTGGATAAGAGAGTCTGTTAAATGACTCACCACTGTAGTGTCTCTGGATAAGAGAGTCTGCTAAATGACTCACTACTGTAGTGTCTCTGGATAAGAGAGTCTGCTAAATGACTCACCACTGTAGTGTCTCTGGATAAGAGAGTCTGTTAAATGACTCACTACTCTAAGTCTCTCTGGATAAGAGAGTCTGCTAAATGACTCACCACTGTAGTGTCTCTGGATCAGAGAGTCTGTTAAATGACTCACTACTGTAAGTCTCTCTGGATAAGAGAGTCTGTTAAATGACTCACTACTGTAAGTCTCTCTGGATAAGAGAGTCTGTTAAATGACTCACTACTGTAAGTCTCTCTGGATCAGAGAGTCTGCTAAATGACTCACTACTGTAAGTCTCTCTGGATAAGAGAGTCTGCTAAATGACTCACTACTGTAGTGTCTCTGGATAAGAGAGTCTGTTAAATGACTCACTACTGTAAGTCTCTCTGGATCTGACATGTTGTTTATTGGTTGTGTCTTGTGTCTGTCTTTTTTCAGCTGGACCTGAGAAGACTGAGCAGGCCGAACCCTCGACCTCCCAGACCGCACCTAAAGAAGAGGAGAAACCAGGCCCGTCAGAGACTCAGACGGTAGAGAGAGAAGAGAGAGGAGAGAGAGGAGAGAGGGGAGAGAGGAGAGAGTGGAGAGAGTGGAGAGAGAGGGAGAGAGAGGGAGAGAGGGGAGAGAGGGGAGAGAGGGGAGAGAGGGGAGAGAGGGGAGATAGGAGAAACCAGGCCCCTCAGAGACTCAGATGGTAGAGAGAGGAGAGAGAGGAGAGAGAGGAGAGACAGAGGAGAGAGGGGAGAGAGGGGAGATAGGAGAAACCAGGCCCCTCAGAGACTCAGAGAGGAGAGGAGAGAGAGGAGAGAGAGAGGAGAGAGAGGGGAGAGAGGGGAGATAGGAGAAACCAGGCCCCTCAGAGACTCAGATGGTAGAGAGAGGAGAGACAGAGGAGAGAGGGGAGATAGGAGAAACCAGGCCCCTCAGAGACTCAGATGGTAGAGAGAGGAGAGAGAGGAGAGACAGAGGAGAGAGGGGAGAGAGGGGAGATAGGAGAAACCAGGCCCCTCAGAGACTCAGATGGTAGAGAGAGGAGAGAGAGGAGAGACAGAAGAGAAAGGGCAGATAGGAGAAACCAGGCCCCTCAGAGACTCAGATGGTAGAGAGTGGAGAGAGAGGAGAGACAGAGGAGATAGGAGAAACCAGACCCATCAGAGACCCAGATGGGAGAGAGGAGAGAGAAGAGAGAGGAGAGAGGGGAGGGGAGGGAGGGAGGAGAGAGTTAATTCATAACACTACTCTACCCCTACGACCCTTCTCTCTCACCCTCTCTCCCTCTCTCTTCACTAGGACCAGGGGCCAGCGGGCGCAGGGGGGTCCGACGGCTCAGACAGCGGTGAGGAGGACGAGAGTGAAGAAGAGAGTGAGGATGAGGAAGATGAGGATGATGAAGACGAAGAGGACGATGAGGAAAATAAAGATGAAGAAGAGGAAGAGGGTGAAGAGAACGAGGAACCTCTGTCGTTAGAATGGCCAGACACCAGACGTAAACAGGCCACATATCTTTTCCTCCTACCGATAGTGTTCCCTCTGTGGCTCACTGTGCCCGACGTGCGCAACCCGGTACGGATCACCTACATTTCCGTGTTACTTTCACGCCATTTTGTGTACTGTGTTTGTGTCCTGCAAAGTGGCCAAAATGTAGAACACAAAATATCTTTCTAATGTCACTTCCTGTGAGTTCTTCCTCAGGCTTCCAGAAAATACTTCGCCATGACGTTTATTGGTTCCATCACGTGGATCGCTGTGTTCTCCTATCTCATGGTCTGGTGGGCACATCAGGTATCACTCTGGTTGGGTTTTTAGATCACACGACTACCAGCTTGTTTAGAAACTATTAGTCCAGTGCTTCTTTGACTCAGGCCAGGATTTAATCAGATCAGCGATAACCCGAGGTAACAGAGAGACCCGAGGTAACAGAGAGACCCGAGGTAACAGAGAGACCCGAGGTAACAGAGAGACCCGAGGTAACAGAGAGACCCGAGGTAACCCGAGGTAACAGAGACACCCGAGGTAACAGAGAGACCCGAGGTAACAGAGAGACCGAGGTAACAGAGAGACCCGAGGTAACAGACAAACCCAGGTAACAGAGAGACCCGAGGTAACAGAGAGACCCGAGGTAACAGAGAGACCCGAGGTAACAGAGAGACCCGAGGTAACAGAGAGACCCGAGGTAACAGAGAGACCCGAGGTAACAGAGAGACCCGAGGTAACAGAGAGACCCGAGGTAACAGAGAGACCCGAGGTAACAGAGAGACCCGAGGTAACAGAGAGACCAGAGGTAACAGAGAGTAACAGAGAGACCCGAGGTAACAGAGAGTAACAGAGAGACCCGAGGTAACAGAGGTAACAGAGTAACAGACCGAGGTAACAGAGAGAGGTAACAGAGAGACCCGAGGTAACAGAGAGACCCGAGGTAACCCGAGGTAACAGACAGAGGACCCGAGGTAACAGAGAGACCCGAGGTAACAGAGACCCGAGGTAACAGAGTAACAGAGAGACCCGAGGTAACAGAGAGACACCCGAGGTAACAGAGAGACCCGAGGTAACAGAGAGACCCGAGGTAACAGAGAGACCCGAGGTAACAGAGACACCCGAGGTAACAGACAGACCTGAAGCTTATGGTTGTTTTTGTTTAGGCGATTTAGGAGGTGTAACTACGTAGGAGCTGTCAAATCAGTGAGCTGTTGCTCTTGTTGCCATGGTCACGAAACCACACCCATCCTTATATCTCCCCCATATTAGAAGTTCAGAATGAGAAGGTGTAAGGCAGGCTATATAGAGATAATTACACCGAAATTGAAAATCATTAAACAAAATAGCAAGGATGTAGATCAGGTGTAGTAACCTAGTGGTTAGCGTGTTGGACTAGTAACCAGCAGGTAGCCTAGTGGTTAGAGCGTTGGACTAGTAACCAGCAGGTAGCCTAGTGGTTAGAGAGTTGGACTAGTAACCAGCAGGTAGCCGAGTGGTTAGAGCATTGGACTAGTAACCAGCAAGTAGCCTAGTGGTTAGAGTGTTGGACTAGTAACCAGCAGGTAGCCTAGTGGTTAGAGCGTTGGACTAGTAACCAGCAGGTAGCCTAGTGGTTAGAGCATTGGACTAGTAACCAGCAGGTAGCCTAGTGGTTAGAGCGTTGGACTAGTAACCAGCAGGTAGCCTAGTGGTTAGTGGTTAGCCTAGTGGTTGTTGGACTAGTAACCAGCAGGTAGACTAGTGGTTAGAGTGTTGGACTAGTAACCAGCAGGTAGCCTAGTGGTTAGAGCATTGGACTAGTAACCAGCAGGTAGCCTAGTGGTTAGAGCGTTGGACTAGTAACCAGCAGGTAGCCTAGTGGTTAGAGCGTTGGACTAGTAACCAGCAGGTAGCCTAGTGGTTAGAGCGTTGGACTAGTAACCAGCAGGTAGACTAGTGGTTAGAGTGTTGGACTAGTAACCAGCAGGTAGCCGAGTGGTTAGAGCATTGGACTAGTAACCAGCAAGTAGCCTAGTGGTTAGAGTGTTGGACTAGTAACCAGCAGGTAGCCTAGTGGTTAGAGGGTGGACCAGTAACCAGCAGGTAGCCTACTGGTTAGAGCGTTGGACTAGTAACCAGCAGGTAGCCTAGTGGTTAGCGTGTTGGACTAGTAACCAGCAGGTAGACTAGTGGTTAGAGTGTTGGACTAGTAACCAGCAGGTAGCCTAGTGGTTAGAGCGTTGGACTAGTAACCAGCAGGTAGCCTAGTGGTTAGAGGGTGGACCAGTAACCAGCAGGTAGCCTAGTGGTTAGAGTGTTGGACTACAAACCGAAAGGTTGCTAGATCGAATCCCCAAGCTGACAAGGTAAAAAAAGCAGTCATTAAACCACTGTTCCCCGGTATGCCGTCATTGTAAATAGGAATGTATTTTTAACTGACTTGTCCAGTTAAATAAAGGTTCAAATTAAAAAAATATAAAATTAAAATAACATCACGCATTTTAGTGTTTGAGTTTAACACGGCTGCAGGGGTTTCTACTGGTACATCCAATGGCAATGTCCATCATAGGGCTAACGATAGGGTCTAACGATAGGGTCTAACGATAGGGTCTAACGATAGGGTCTAACGATGGGGTCTAACGATGGGGTCTAACGATAGGGTCTAACGATAGGGTCTAACGATGGGGTCTAACGATAGGGTCTAACGATGGGGTCTAACGATGGGGTCTAACGATGTGGTCTAACGATGTGTCTAACGATAGGGTCTAACGATAGGGTCTAACGATGTGTCTAACGATAGGGTCTAACGATGGGGTCTAACGATGGGGTCTAACGATGGGGTCTAACGATGGGGTCTAACGATGGGGTCTAACGATAGGGTCTAACGATGGGGTCTAACGATAGGGTCTAACGATGGGGTCTAACGATGGGGTCTAACGATGGGGTCTAACGATGGGGTCTAACGATGGGGTCTAACGATGGGGTCTAACGATAGGGTCTAACGATGGGGTCTAACGATAGGGTCTAACGATAGGGTCTAACGATAGGGTCTAACGATAGGGTCTAACGATAGGGGCTAACGATAGGGGCTAACGATAGGGTCTAACGAGACTGATTGGTTGACTGACTGACTGTTGTCTCCCTAGGTGGGTGAGACTGATTGGTTGACTGACTGTTGTCTCCCTAGGTGGGTGAGACTGATTGGTTGACTGACTGACTGTTGTCTCCCTAGGTGGGTGAGACTGATTGGTTGACTGACTGTTGTCTCCCTAGGTGGGTGAGACTGATTGGTTGACTGACTGTTGTCTCCCTAGGTGGGTGAGACTGATTGGTTGACTGACTGACTGTTGTCTCCCTAGGTGGGTGAGACTGATTGGTTGACTGACTGTTGGGTGGGTGAGACTGATTGGGGGTCCCTAGGTGGGTTAGACTGATTGGTTGACTGACTGTTGTCTCCCTAGGTGGGTGAGAGTGATTGGTTGACTGACTGTTGTCTCCCTAGGTGGGTGAGACTGATTTGATTGACTGACTGAATGTTGTCTCCCTAGGTGGGTTAGACTGATTGGTTGACTGACTGTTGTCTCCCTAGGTGGGTGAGACTGATTGGTTGACTGACTGTTGTCTCCCTATGTGGGTGAGACTGATTGGTTGACTGACTGTTGTCTCCCTAGGTGGGTGAGACTGATTGGTTGACTGACTGTTGTCTCCCTAGGTGGGTGAGACTGATTGGTTGACTGAGTGACTGTTGTCTCCCTAGGTGGGTGAGACTGATTGACTGACTGACTGTTGTCTCCCTAGGTGGGTGAGACTGATTGGTTGACTGACTGTTGTCTCCCTAGGTGGGTGAGACTGATTGGTTGACTGAGTGACTGTTGTCTCCCTAGGTGGGTTAGACTGATTGGTTGACTGAGTGACTGTTGTCTCCCTAGGTGGGTGAGACTGATTGGTTGACTGACTGTTGTCTCCCTAGGTGGGTGAGACTGATTGGTTGACTGACTGTTGTCTCCCTAGGTGGGTGAGACTGATTGGTTGACTGACTGTTGTCTCCCTAGGTGGGTGAGACTGATTGGTTGACTGAGTGACTGTTGTCTCCCTAGGTGGGTGAGACTGATTGGTTGACTGACTGTTGTCTCCCTAGGTGGGTGAGACTGATTGGTTGACTGACTGTTGTCTCGTTATGTGGGTGAGACTGATTGGTTGACTGAGTGACTGTTGTCTCCCTAGGTGGGTGAGACTGATTGGTTGACTGACTGTTGTCTCCCTAGGTGGGTGAGACTGATTGGTTGACTGACTGTTGTCTCCCTAGGTGGGTGAGACTGATTGGTTGACTGACTGTTGTCTCCCTAGGTGGGTGAGACTGATTGGTTGACTGACTGTTGTCTCCCTAGGTGGGTGAGACTGATTGGTTGACTGACTGTTGTCTCCCTAGGTGGGTGAGACTGATTGGTTGACTGAATGTTGTCTCCCTAGGTGGGTTAGACTGATTGGTTGACTGACTGTTGTCTCCCTAGGTGGGTGAGACTGATTGGTTGACTGACTGTTGTCTCCCTAGGTGGGTGAGACTGATTGGTTGACTGACTGTTGTCTTCCTAGGTGGGTGAGACTGATTGGTTGACTGACTGTTGGGTCCCTAGGTGGGTGAGACTGATTGGTTGACTGACTGTTGTCTCTTTATGTGGGTGAGACTGATTGGTTGACTGAGTGACTGTTGTCTCCCTAGGTGGGTGAGACTGATTGGTTGACTGAGTGACTGTTGTCTCCCTAGGTGGGTGAGACTGATTGGTTGACTGAGTGACTGTTGTCTCCCTAGGTGGGTGAGACTGATTGGTTGACTGACTGTTGTCTCGTTATGTGGGTGAGACTGATTGGTTGACTGACTGTTGTCTCGTTATGTGGGTGAGACTGATTGGTTGACTGAGTGACTGTTGGCTCCCTAGGTGGGTGAGACTGATTGGTTGACTGACTGTTGTCTCCCTAGGTGGGTGAGACTGATTGGTTGACTGACTGTTGTCTCCCTAGGTGGGTGAGACTGATTGGTTGACTGAGTGACTGTTGTCTCCCTAGGTGGGTGAGACTGATTGGTTGACTGACTGTTGTCTCCCTAGGTGGGTGAGACTGATTGGTTGACTGACTGACTGTTGTCTCCCTAGGTGGGTGAGACTGATTGGTTGACTGACTGTTGTCTCCCTAGGTGGGTGAGACTGATTGGTTGACTGACTGACTGTTGTCTCCCTAGGTGGGTGAGACTGATTGGTTGACTGACTGTTGTCTCCCTAGGTGGGTGAGACTGATTGGTTGACTGACTGTTGTCTCCTAGGTGGGTGAGACTGATTGGTTGACTGACTGTTGTCTCCCTAGGTGGGTGAGACTGATTGGTTGACTGACTGTTGTCTCCCTAGGTGGGTGAGACTGATTGGTTGACTGACTGTTGTCTCCCTAGGTGGGTGAGACTGATTGGTTGACTGACTGTTGTCTCCCTAGGTGGGTGAGACTGATTGGTTGACTGACTGTTGTCTCCCTAGGTGGGTGAGACTGATTGGTTGACTGACTGACTGTTGTCTCCCTAGGTGGGTGAGACTGATTGGTTGACTGACTGTTGTCTCCCTAGGTGGGTGAGACTGATTGGTTGACTGACTGTTGTCTCCCTAGGTGGGTGAGACTGATTGGTTGACTGAGTGACTGTTGTCTCCCTAGGTGGGTGAGACTGATTGGTTGACTGAGTGTTGTCTCCCTAGGTGGGTGAGACTGATTGGTTGACTGAGTGACTGTTGTCTCCCTAGGTGGGTGAGACTGATTGGTTGACTGACTGTTGTCTCCCTATAGGTGGGTGAGACTGATTGGTTGACTGAGTGACTGTTGTCTCCCTAGGTGGGTGAGACCATAGGCATCTCAGAGGAGATCATGGGCCTGACCATCCTGGCAGCGGGCACCTCCATCCCTGACCTCATCACTAGTGTCATCGTGGCCCGGAAAGGACTGGGAGACATGGCTGTGTCCAGCTCAGTGGGATCCAACATCTTCGATATCACTATGGGGTTAGTATAACTACAGAGATATCACTATGGGGTTAGTATAGACCACTATAACTACAGAGATATCACCATGGGGTTAGTATAGATCACTGTAACTACAGAGATATCACTATGGGGTTAGTATAGACCACTGTAACTACAGAGATATCACCATGGGGTTAGTATAGACCACTATAACTACAGAGATATCACTATGGGGTTAGTATAGACCACTATAACTACAGAGATATCACTATGGGGTTAGTATAGACCACTATAACTACAGAGATATCACTATGGGGTTAGTATAGACCACTATAACTACAGAGATATCACTATGGGGTTAGTATAGACCACTATAACTACAGAGATATCACTATGGGGTTAGTATAACTACAGAGATATCACTATGGGGTTAGTATAGACCACTATAACTACAGAGATATCACTATGGGGTTAGTATAGACCACTATAACTACAGAGATATCACTATGGGGTTAGTATAGATCACTGTAACTACAGAGATATCACTATGGGGTTAGTATAGATCACTATAACTACAGAGATATCACTATGGGGTTAGTATAGACCACTATAACTACAGAGATATCACTATGGGGTTAGTATAGATCACTGTAACTACAGAGATATCACTATGGGGTTAGTATAGACCACTATAACTACAGAGATATCACTATGGGGTTAGTATAGACCACTGTAACTACAGAGATATCACTATGGGGTTAGTATAGACCACTATAACTACAGAGATATCACCATGGGGTTAGTATAGACCACTATAACTACAGAGATATCACTATGGGGTTAGTATAGACCACTGTAACTACAGAGATATCACTATGGGGTTAGTATAGACCACTGTAACTACAGAGATATCACTATGGGGTTAGTATAGACCACTATAACTACAGAGATATCACTATGGGGTTAGTATAGACCACTGTAACTACAAGAGATATCACTATGGGGTTAGTATAGACCACTATAACTACAGAGATATCACTATGGGGTTAGTATAGACCACTATAACTACAGAGATATCACTATGGGGTTAGTATAGACCACTGTAACTACAGAGATATCACTATGGGGTTAGTATAGACCACTGTAACTACAGAGATATCACTATGGGGTTAGTATAGACCACTATAACTACAGAGATATCACTATGGGGTTAGTATAGACCACTATAACTACAGAGATATCACTATGGGGTTAGTATAGACCACTATAACTACAGAGATATCACTATGGGGTTAGTATAGACCACTATAACTACAGAGATATCACTATGGGGTTAGTATAGACCACTATAACTACAGAGATATCACCATGGGGTTAGTATAGACCACTGTAACTACAGAGATATCACTATGGGGTTAGTATAGACCACTGGAACTACAGAGATATCACTATGGGGTTAGTATAGACCACTGTAACTACAGAGATATCACTATGGGGTTAGTATAGACCACTGGAACTACAGAGATATCACTATGGGGTTAGTATAGACCACTGTAACTACAGAGATATCACTATGGGGTTAGTATAGACCACTGTAACTACAGAGATATCACTATGGGGTTAGTATAGACCACTATAACTACAGAGATATCACCATGGGGTTAGTATAGACCACTATAACTACAGAGATATCACTATGGGGTTAGTATAGACCACTATAACTACAGAGATATCACTATGGGGTTAGTATAGACCACTGTAACTACAGAGATATCACTATGGGGTTAGTATAGACCACTATAACTACAGATATATCACCATGGGGTTAGTATAGATCACTGGAACTACAGAGATATCACCATGGGGTTAGTATAGACCACTGTAACTACAGAGATATCACTATGGGGTTAGTATAGACCACTGTAAATACAGAGATATCACTATGGGGTTAGTATAGACCACTGTAACTACAGAGATATCACTATGGGGTTAGTATAGACCACTGTAACTACATAGATATCACTATGGGGTTAGTATAGATCACTGTAACTACAGAGATATCACTATGGGGTTAGTATAGACCACTGTAACTACAGAGATATCACTATGGGGTTAGTATAGACCACTGTAACTACAGAGATATCACTATGGGGTTAGTATAGACCACTGTAACTACAGAGATATCACTATGGGGTTAGTATAGACCACTGTAACTACAGAGATATCACCATGGGGTTAGTATAGACCACTGTAACTACAGAGATATCACTATGGGGTTAGTATAGACCACTGGAACTACAGAGATATCACTATGGGGTTAGTATAGACCACTGTAACTACAGAGATATCACCATGGGGTTAGTATAGACCACTATAACTACAGAGATATCACTATGGGGTTAGTATAGACCACTATAACTACAGAGATATCACCATGGGGTTAGTATAGACCACTATAACTACAGAGATATCACTATGGGGTTAGTATAGACCACTATAACTACAGAGATATCACTATGGGGTTAGTATAGACCACTATAACTACAGAGATATCACTATGGGGTTAGTATAGACCACTGTAACTACAGAGATATCACTATGGGGTTAGTATAGACCACTGTAACTACAGAGATATCACTATGGGGTTAGTATAGACCACTGTAACTACAGAGATATCACTATGGGGTTAGTATAGACCACTGTAACTACAGAGATATCACTATGGGGTTAGTATAGACCACTGTAACTACAGAGATATCACTATGGGGTTAGTATAGACCACTATAACTACAGAGATATCACTATGGGGTTAGTATAGACCACTATAACTACAGAGATATCACTATGGGGTTAGTATAGACCACTATAACTACAGAGATATCACTATGGGGTTAGTATAGACCACTGTAACTACAGAGATATCACCATGGGGTTAGTATAGACCACTATAACTACAGAGATATCACTATGGGGTTAGTATAGACCACTGTAACTACAGAGATATCACTATGGGGTTAGTATAGACCACTGTAACTACAAAGATATCACCATGGGGTTAGTATAGACCACTGTAACTACAGAGATATCACTATGGGGTTAGTATAGACCACTGTAACTACAGAGATATCACTATGGGGTTAGTATAGACCACTATAACTACAGAGATATCACCATGGGGTTAGTATAGACCACTGTAACTACAGAGATATCACTATGGGGTTAGTATAGACCACTATAACTACAGAGATATCACTATGGGGTTAGTATAGACCACTGGAACTACAGAGATATCACTATGGGGTTAGTATAGACCACTGGAACTACAGAGATATCACTATGGGGTTAGTATAGACCACTGTAACTACAGAGATATCACCATGGGGTTAGTATAGACCACTATAACTACAGAGATATCACTATGGGGTTAGTATAGACCACTATAACTACAGAGATATCACTATGGGGTTAGTATAGATCACTATAACTACAGATATATCACTATGGGGTTAGTATAGACCACTATAACTACAGAGATATCACCATGGGGTTAGTATAGACCACTGTAACTACAGAGATATCACTATGGGGTTAGTATAGACCACTGTAACTACAGAGATATCACTATGGGGTTAGTATAGACCACTATAACTACAGAGATATCACCATGGGGTTAGTATAGACCACTATAACTACAGAGATATCACTATGAACTGTGTACCGTTGTCTGTTGTAAACGACCAAGGCAATTTGTGTTACTACTCTCAAAAGTGATTGTCTCTCCCCCTCTGCCTCTACCTTCTCTCTCTCTCTGTCTCCCCTCTCTACATCTCTGCCTCCACCCTTCCTCTCTCCCTGTCTCTCTCTCTACATCCCTCCTCCCTGTCTCTCCCTCTACATCCCTCTGCCTCCAACCCTTCCTCTCTCTCTGTCTCTCCCTCTCTACATCCCTCTGTCTCTCCCTCTACATCCCTCTGCCTCCACCCTTCCTCTCTCTGTCTCTCCCTCTCTACATCCCTCTGCCTCTAACCTACCTCTCTCTCTACATCCCTCTGCCTCTACCCTTCCTCTCTCTCTGTCTCTCTCTCTCTACATCCCTCTGCCTCTACCCTTCCTCTCTCTCTGTCTCTCTCTCTACATCCCTCTGCCTCTACCCTTCCTCTCTCTGTCTCTCTCTACATCCCTCTGCCTCTACCCTTCCTCTCTCTCTGTCTCTCTTTCTCTACATCCCTCTGCCTCTACCCTTCCTCTTTCTCTGTTTCTCTCTCTACACCCCTCTCCACTCCCCCCCCTCTCTGAGTCTCCCCTCCCTCCTCCCTCTCTCTACCCCCCCCACCCCCAGCCTTCCTGTCCCATGGTTGATCTTCTCGGCGATGCAAGGCGGTGTACCGGTGGCGGTGAACTCCAACGGTCTGTTCTGTGCCATCGTGCTCCTCTTCGTCATGCTCCTCTTCGTCATCGTCAGCATCGCGGCGTGTCGGTGGAAGATGAGCCGCGTTCTGGGCCTCACCATGTTCCTGCTTTACTTTGTGTTCCTGGTGCTCAGCGTGATGCTGGAAGACCGTATTATTATCTGCCCCGTCTCCATCTGAGGTCAGACACACCCACTTGGAACCCAGTCCACCCACTGGGGAGCCAGGCCCACCCACTTGGAACCCAGTCCACCCACTGGGGAGCCAGGCCCACCCACTTGGAACCCAGTCCACCCACTGGGGAGCCAGGCCCACCCACTTGGAACCCAGTCCACCCACTGGGGAGCCAGGCCCACCCACTTGGAACCCAGTCCACCCACTGGGGAGCCAGTCCCACCCACTTGGAACCCAGTCCACCCACTGGGGAGCCAGGCCCACCCACTTGGAACCCAGTCCACCCACTGGGGAGCCAGGCCCACCCACTTGGAAACCCAGTCCACCCACTGGGGAGCCAAGCCCACCCACTTGGAACCCAGTCCACCCACTGGGGAGCCAGGCCCACCCACTTGGAACCCAGTCCACCCACTGGAACCCAGTCCACCCAGGCCCACCCACTTGGAACCCAGTCCACCCACTGGGGAGCCAGGCCCACCCACTTGGAACCCAGTCCACCCACTGGGGAGCCAGGCCCACCCACTTGGAACCCAGTCCACCCACTGGGGAGCCAGGCCCACCCACTTGGAACCCAGTCCACCCACTGGGGAGCCAGGCCCACCCACTTGGAACCCAGTCCACCCACTGGGGAGCCAGGCCCACCCACTTGGAACCCAGTCCATCCAACCATTATGTTAGCTTCAGGAACAGCTTCTTTTTTTTTAAACTAAAGATGAAACTGAATATGTTGTACTGTACAGAGCATTATGGGTACTGTAGTACATCATACTACAACGAGGAGGGAGGGGGAAAAAAAAGAGGCGTGTCAGGAAGTCATTTAAATAATATCCGTCAAACTGTATCGTTGTCGGTCACTTACATTCCCGGTACAGGGGGTTAGAGGTTCCCTCGTGTTACTGTTCACAGAGGGGATTGTGTTGTCTGTGTTGACCCAGGTATTGTTGAACCAGTGGACACCTCCATGGTTGGACTATTGCTGGTCTCCTTTCACCAGAACTGATGTGCAGCAGTAGAGGTTGTCTGTCCACAACATCCTGAAGAGAGACTCAGTAATCGTAGACGTTGTCCAGCCACACAAACACATCCATTTTAGTGTTCATCCATGTATAAAATGTCAATACAGTCATTTCTTTTAGAGTTAAAAAAAAACAACAACTGTTTATCAGGTGCAGAGAGGTACAGCAGCTTTTGAGTTCTTCATGTCAATGATTCAGTGTCTAGAATAGCCAGGAATGGTGTCGTTCAGTTACACAACCCCAGATGTAACCATTATGTCATGAACTGTCAGCATTGTAGTGTGTCATGTGATACGTATGTATGCAATACACTTGTGTGGGTCAGAAGGATGCAAAGAGAATGTATTGATGTATAGTAAACTATTCATATGTTGTACTTACAATCCATGCTGCAATTAAATCCTTTTTTTTAAATAATATTCAATACAAGGTGTAGTGTTGATTGGTTAATTCATTATGTGTGAAAACAAAATGTTCTGAGGTCATTTTAAATTGAAGCCAGGATTCAATCAAAAGGTGTATTATCAGAAAAATATATATACAACAAAGTGTTTTGTCGACAGTATGTCTTTCAAACGTCATTTTCCCCGGCGTTCACAAAGATCGCGTTCGCTGTCAAGGCTGTGGACTTCGGTTTTAAGCATAAATCTCAGACGTGATTAAATCCCCATGTAGAAACACACACGATTGGCCACGGTAGATGTGATTAAATCCCAGTGTAGGAAACACACACGATTGGCCACGGTAGATGTGATTAAATCCCAGTGTAGGAACACACACGATTGGCCACGGTAGACGTGATTAAATCCCAGTGTAGAAACACACGATTGGCCACGGTAGACGTGATTAAATCCCCATGTAGAAACACACACGATTGGCCACGGTAGATGTGATTAAATCCCCATGTAGAAACACACACGATTGGCCACGGTAGACGTGATTAAATCCCTGTGTAGAAACACACACGATTGGCCACGGTAGACGTGATTAAATCCCTGTGTAGAAACACACACGATTGGCCACGGTAGATGTGATTAAATCCCATGTAGAAACACACACGATTGGCCACGGTAGACGTGATTAAATCCCCATGTAGAAACACACACGATTGGCCACGGTAGACGTGATTAAATCCCCATGTAAAAACACACACGATTGGCCACGGTAGACGTGATTAAATCCCCATGTAGAAACACACACGATTGGCCACGGTAGACGTGATTAAATCCCCATGTAGAAACACACACGATTGGCCACGGTAGACGTGATTAAATCCCTGTGTAGAAACACACACGATTGGCCACGGTAGACGTGATTAAATCCCTGTGTAGAAACACACACGACACGGTAGACGTGATTAAATCACAGTGTAGAAACACACGATTGGCCACGGTAGATGTGATTAAATCCCCATGTAGAAACACACACAATTGGCCACGGTAGATGTGATTAAATCCCATGTAGAAACACACACGATTGGCCACGGTAGATGTGATTAAATCCCCATGTAGAAAACACACGATTGGCCACGGTAGATGTGATTAAATCCCTATGTAGAAACACACACGATTGGCCACGGTAGACGTGATTAAATCCCCATGTAGAAACACACACGATTGGCCACGGTATAAGTGATTTTATTTCCAGTCAGAGACAACTCTAAAGATCCAGTCCAACAGTACATGATTAATCTCATCATCAGATCCACAGACTCAGCTGTGAAACAACAACAAGGAACATATTTACAAAATGTCTTCTCTACACAAAGAGCAGATCCTCCCATATTATACATTGACCCTAAATACAATGAAACATTTTGTTTGTACATTTCCTTCTAGAACGACTAAAAGCCTTCTAGAGCTCTATTCAGTCCGTACAGCTGAAGCGTGACAGATTCTGTGATGGGAATGTAAAGATCATTTCCCATGGTGCACCGTTTCCCGTCAATGCAGTCTCTGCTCAGTCAGGAACACTTCTGCCTCGCGGATTGAATTAGAGCCCTTCATCTGCAGAGATCGACAACTAAACGATTTAAAAGCTGTTCACACTGCTGATATCATGAGTGATATTTTTTTTTTTGGGGTGGGGGACAGTCCAGGTCTCTCTTAACCACTTAGTTGTGGTTGGTAACAATCTGTAGCTTTCAAAATAGCAACGTCACGTTTCATGTTTGCATAGTAGCGCTATTCTGCGATCGGTGCTCTCAGCTGTCAAATCATTGAAGTGGCCAGCTCTCATTGGACCCTCCTTGACAAAAGGTCCTCTTCTAGCCAATGACATCAGTCTGTTGTTACATTGTAATTGGAGGTCACCGGCGTGCCTCACTTTAGGTAAGACGACTGGTGACGTTTCCGTCTACATTGCAGTGGGCCAGGAGAGGCGTTTAACCTATCTGTTAAAAGGGGGGCATTATCACATCGTAAAGGGGGGGCATTATCACATTGTAAAGGTGCTTCAATGATTTCCTTCTGAGCTGGAAGTAGTTTCCCTAGCGAGAGAGATGTTGCTGCAGACTTTAAACCTGGGAGGACTTTCAAGTGTTTACCTGGTCAAGTGGACTCAACGGTTGTTGTCCACTCAAGACAACTGAAAGCATTATAATCTATGTTCAGGTGCACACCTCTCCCCCCCCCCACACACACACACACATAAAATCACCAGACATGATGTAAAATACATCAAGACAATACATCGCCAAAGGCTGAACTTGGTTTCATCAGTATAACAGGCCAGGGGATAAACAGCTATGTCATCATAGCCACTGTACCGAGGGCCTGATACTTGGTATCATCAGTATAACAGGCCAGGGGATAAACAGCTATGTCATCATAGCCACTGTACCGAGGGCCTGATACTTGGTATCATCAGTATAACAGGCCAGGGGATAAACAGCTATGTCATCATAGCCACTGTACCGAGGGCCTGATACTTGGTATCATCAGTATAACAGGCCAGGGGATAAACAGCTATGTCATCATAGCCACTGTACCTAGGGCCTGATACTTGGTATCATCAGTATAACAGGCCAGGGGATAAACAGCTATGTCATCATAGCCACTGTACCAGGCCTGATACTTGGTTTCATCAGTATAACAGGCCAGGGGATAAACAGCTATGTCATCATAGCCACTGTACAAGGGCCTGATACTTGGTATCATCAGTATAACAGGCCAGGGGATAAACAGCTATGTCATCATAGCCACTGTACCGAGGGCCTGATACTTGGTATCATCAGTATAACAGGCCAGGGGATAAACAGCTATGTCATCATAGCCACTGTACCGAGGGCCTGATACTTGGTATCATCAGTATAACAGGCCAGGGGATAAACAGCTATGTCATCATAGCCACTGTACCGAGGGCCTGATACTTGGTATCATCAGAATAACAGGCCAGGGGATAAACAGCTATGTCATCATAGCCACTGTACCGAGGGCCTGATACTTGGTATCATCAGTATAACAGGCCAGGGGATAAACAGCTATGTCATCATAGCCACTGTACCGAGGGCCTGATACTTGGTTTCATCAGTATAACAGGCCAGGGGATAAACAGCTATGTCATCATAGCCACTGTATCAAGGTCCTGATACTTCAACCGGGGAGCCCCCCCAAAAAAAGGTTTTGACTGCATGTGACGTGCCAACTGAACATTCAATTTGTGCTGCTGAACAACGAACCCAAACGTAGGGTGTTACTCACATAGTACCTTGTATGGAAGAAACAGAGAACACGTGTATCGTATACAGTATACAGATGAACATAGACATAGGATCATATCTAATACTTTTGAGGATGTATCGAGTTATTGAACGCCGGTGTGTTGTGTCGGGCCTGACGTCCCTGACGTGGGTTAGAAACCAGAACAGAACGGGCTTCCGGTTTGGGAAATGCATCTTGTGACTGGAGTGACTCAGGGAACGGACTCAATTCCATTTCAAATTGGTCAATTTCCAAAGTAAACCAAATTCCAAATTGAAAAGCATTGAAGAGAATTGACTGGAATTGAAATGGAATGAACCCCAACTCACCTACACATCAATGTTATGAATCATTCTTACTGACCCCCAACTCTAGACTTATATCTCCTAACAGAACTAGACTGACTTAAAATATAAATGCAACATGCAACACTTTCAAAGATTTTACTGAGTTACAGTATATAGAAGGGAATCAGTCAATTAAAATAAAGTCATAGGGGGGCCTGGGAGGGCATAGGCCCACCCACTTGGAACCCAGTCCACCCACTGGGGAGCCAGGCCCACCCACTTGGAACCCAGTCCACCCACTGGGAGCCAGGCCCACCCACTTGGAACCCAGTCCACCCACTGGGGAGCCAGGCCCACCCACTTGGAACCCAGTCCACCCACTGGGGAGCCAGGCCCACCCACTTGGAACCCAGTCCACCCACTGGGGAGCCAGGCCCACCCACTTGGAACCCAGTCCACCCACTGGGGAGCCAGGCCCACCCACTTGGAACCCAGTCCACCCACTGGGGAGCCAGGCCCACCCACTTGGAACCCAGTCCACCCACTGGAAGGAGCCAGGCCCACCCACTTGAAGGAACCCAGTCCACCCACTGGGGAGCCAGGCCCACCCACTTGGAACCCAGTCCACCCACTGGGGAGCCAGGCCCACCCACTGGGAACCCAGTCCACCCACTTGGAACCCAGTCCACCCACTGGTGAGCCAGGCCCACCCACTTGGAACCCAGTCCACCCACTGGGGAGCCAGGCCCACCCACTTGGAACCTAGTCCACCCACTGGGCAGCCAGGCCCACCCACTTGGAACCCAGTCCACCCACTGGTGAGCCAGGCCCACCCACTTGGAACCCAGTCCACCCACTGGGAGCCAGGCCCACCCACTGAAGGAACCCAGTCCACCCACTTTTGGAACCCAGTCCACCCACTGAAGGAGCCAGGCCCACTTTAACTTGGAACCCAGTCCATCCACTGGGGAGCCAGGTTCAGCCAATCAGACTTTATTTTTCCCAGACAGAAATACTTCAGCACCCTTTCTCCCCTTCCTTCAGACCCGCAGGTAAAGAAGCCGGATGTGGAGGTCCTGGCCTGGCGTGGTTACATGTGGTCTGCGGGTATCAGGCCGGTTGGATGTACTGCTAAATTCTCTAAAATAATGTTGGAGGCGGCTTACGGTAGAGAAATGAACATTAAATTCTATGGAAACAGCTCTGTTGGACATTCCTGCAGTCAGCATGCAAATTGCACGCTCCTTCAAAACTTGAGATATCTGTGGCATTCTGTTGTGTGACAAAACTGCGCATTTTAGAGTGCCCGTTAATTCTAAAAACCCCGGCACAAGGTGAACTTGTGTAATGATCATGCTGTTTAATCAGCTTCTTGATTTGGATTATCTTGACAAAGGATAAACAAATTTGGATGTAAACAAATTTATGCGCAAAATTTTATTTGAGAGAAATAAGCTTTTTTTTGTGCGTTTGGAACATTTCTGGGATCTTTTATTTCAGCTCATGAAAACATGGGACCAGAACTTTACATGTTGCGTTTATATTTTTGTTCAGTATACACACTGTTTTGGTTCTAAAACACATCAATTAAAATCTAAAAACAGTTTTTAAAGGGGAACAGACAGTTACCTCAAAACTATTGAACAACCTATATGTTCCTTGTAAATTCCCTGTCAGAAACCACTATTCACAGTTTATAACACCTGAAGGGAGGCCCATACGTATAGGTGAATATGAAAGGACACATCAAACAGCGGAACCTACTGTCGTGTAGCAATACTCCCTCCATATATCAAAAGGGTAACTACTCTATGTTCTTAACAGTACACAGAGGTCCTCAAAGGTACTCCAACTTCAACTGGAAGGTACTTTAAAATGTACTTCACTTTAACTTGAAGGTACTTTAAAAGGTACTCCAATCTTAACTTGAAGGTGCTTTAAAATGTACTTCACTTTAACTTGAAGGTACTTTAAAAGGTACTCCAATCTTAACTTGAAGGTGCTTTAAAATGTACTTCAACTTTAACTTGAAGGTACTTTAAAATGTACTTCAACTTTAACTTGAAGGTCTTTAAAATGTACTTCACTTTAACTAAAAGGTACTTTAAAAGGTACTTCAACTTTAACTTGAAGGTACTTTAAAAGGTACTTCAACTTTAAAGGTACTTTAAAATGTACTTCACTTTAACTTGAAGGTACTTTAAAATGTACTTCACTTTAACTTGAAGGTACATCCAGCTGAAGGTACTTTAAAAGTTACTCCAACTTTAACTTGAAGGTACTTTAAAAGGTACTTCAACTTTAACTTAAAGGTACTTTAAAAGGTACTTCAACTTTAACTTAAAGGTACTTTAAAATGTACTTCACTTTAACTTGAAGGTACTTTAAAAGTTACTCCAACTTTAACTTGAAGGTACTTTAAAAGTTACTCCAACTTTAACTTTTGAAGGTACTTTAAAAGTTACTCCAACTTTAACTTGAAGGTACTTTAAAAGGTACTTCAACTTTAAAGGTACTTTAAAATGTACTTCACTTTAACTTGAAGGTACTTTAAAAGTTACTCCAACTTTAACTTGAAGGTACTTTAAAGGTACTTCAACTTTAAAGGTACTTTAAAAGGTACTTCAACTTTAACTTGAAGGTACTTTAAAATGTACTTCACTTTAACTTGAAGGTACTTTAAAATGTACTTCACTTTAACTTGAAGGTACTTTAAAAGTTACTCCAACTTTAACTTGAAGGTACTTTAAAAGGTACTTCAACTTTAAAGGTACTTTAAAATGTACTTCACTTTAACTTGAAGGTCTTTAAAATGTACTTCACTTTAACTTGAAGGTACTTTAAAAGGTACTTCAACTTTAACTTGAAGGTACTTTAAAAGGTACTTCAACTTTAAAGGTACTTTAAAATGTACTTCACTTTAACTTGAAGGTACTTTAAAATGTACTTCACTTTAACTTGAAGGTACTTTAAAAGTTACTCCAACGTGTATTTAACTTGAAGGTACTTTAAAAGGTACTTCAACTGTAAAGGTACTTTAAAATGTACTTCACTTTAACTTGAAGGTACTTTAAAAGTTACTCCAACTTTAACTTGAAGGTACTTTAAAAGGTACTTCAACTTTAAAGGTACTTTAAAGGTACTTCAACTTTAACTTAAAGGTACTTTAAAGGTACTTCACTTTAACTTGAAGGTACTTTAAAAGGTACTTCACTTTAATGATGTTAATACTGATATCTGAGGAGCCGATTCATGCAGCATGTTGTGCCAAAGCGTCAAAGTCTGTTTCACCAGTTGCACATTTACTTTAAAAACAGAAACAGTGATCAATCAGTTTTGTAAACGTCAAAGTATTCGACTCAGTATGGGTATTTCTGTAATAGATATTTATATTTTGTTGATCAACTTCGAATCAATCCATACTCAGGCTTTACGTCTTGTCAACAACAACAACATCCGTTGTAAAGAGGACAGGATGGGGAAGAGGGACGTGTATTTGCAATATTTTGGCAGTTTTGGGCGACTTTAGTTGTTTTGAGTGAATCTTTGAATGCCCTCACTGATACAATACTTCAAAGCATCTTAGTTCAGTTCTATGGACATACAGTGTGATACAGTTGAAGATACAGTTACACTACTCACTGTAAATACCACTAGAACATTCTAACATCCATCAACCACAAGAGGAGAGGGATAGATGTTTCACCCTGTACATCCATCAACCACAGGAGGAGAGGGATAGATGTTTCACCCAGTACATCCATCAACCACAGGAGGAGAGGGATGGATGTTTCACCAGTACATCCATCAACCACAGGAGGAGGGGATAGATGTTTCACCCAGTACATCCATCAACCACAAGAGGAGAGGAATAGATGTTTCACCCAGTACATCCATCAACCACAAGAGGAGAGGGATAGATGTTTCACCCAGTACATCCATCAACCACAGGAGGAGAGGAATAGATGTTTCACCCAGTACATCCATCAACCACAGGAGGAGAGGGATAGATGTTTCACCCAGTACATCCATCAACCACATGAGGAGAGGGATAGATGTTTCACCCAGTACATCCATCAACCACAGGAGGAGAGGGATAGATGTTTCACCCAGTACATCCATCAACCACAGGAGGAGAGGGATAGATGTTTCACCCAGTACATCCATCAACCACAGGAGGAGAGGGATGGATGTTTCACCCTGACACGAAGCCAGTACATCCAGCTCAACAAATAAAACAGACTAAAATAAATAAAAGTCTTACTTTGTATAAATAGAATTCAAGTTAAGTAAAATATTGCTAATATTAGTCTCTATATATGACTATATAATACAAATGTTTATTTTTTATAAAAGGTCCCTACTACTACTGTCGTATATAAAGTACATTTTGTCTTTTATGTAACAATTTGTACAAGATTTCTTAAAACACAAGTACTCCGAAATAGAAGACGTCATTGTGTGTGAAAGCGTTGTTACGCTAATGAGTATGATCTCCATCCATCCATGGGGTGACGTCCAGAACCTTTAACGACCAGGTGATGAGATGGGATTTTTAAAAAACAACATCCCTTTTGTGAGACTGGTCAGACTACATAATAACACCCTGGTCGGTCAGCTCCGTTAGTCTCTGGTCAGCCCCGTTGACATCTCTCACAGGTGACGGATGGGTTGACTTCAAAACATCTCAGTGTCAACAAGCTCATCGTCACACCTTCTGTAAGTCTTTCTAAATGGGATTCCTGAGCTCGTCTTTAAAGCAAATCCTCAGTCCTCTTTGGGGATTTAATACATGCGGTTTTTCATGGACTTCAAAGATCTCTTGTGGGTTGACCCACGTGTATGGGCTGACCCACGGCTGTGCTTTGCCGAGTGACGGAGGGGACTGGCCGAGTGACGGAGGGGACTGTTGACTTCTAGAGGACGTGTATGGGTTGACTGGCCTAGTGGAGTGTCTGTCGGAGGTGACACGTCAGGGATAAAGGGGTCAGGGGTCAGAGGTAGGGTTCTCCGAAGGTCTTGCGACACTCCATGACACCAGCGCTGGGCGGATGGGTTGACTTCGAGACGTGTATGGGTTCAGCTTCACCAGGTCGGGGCTGAGGTGTTGTCGTACGCCATCTTGTATTCACGGTCAAACGTGTATGGGTTGACTTCTGGAGGAGAAAGAGTGAGGACGTGTAGTGATAACACTTCGACGTTCAACACCGATGTAAATGTAATTTAAACTGAAGACCTTCCAGAGAAAAATGACGCAGTCCACTGCAGGAGCATTCAACAGTGTATGGGTTGACTTCTAGAGGACGTGTATGGGTTGACTTCTAGAGGACGTGTATGGGTTGACTTCTAGAGGGCGTGTATGGGTTGACTTCTAGAGGACGTGTATGGGTTGACTTCTAGAGGACGTGTATGGGTTGACTTCTAGAGGACGTGTATGGGTTGACTTCTAGAGGACGTGTATGGGTTGACTTCTAGAGGACGTGTATGGGTTGACTTCTAGAGGACGTGTATGGGTTGACTTCTAGATGATGTTTATGGGTTGACTTCTAGAGGACGTGTATGGGTTGACTTCTAGAGGACGTGTATGGGTTGACTTCTAGAGGACGTGTATGGGTTGACTTCTAGAGGACGTGTATGGGTTGACTTCTAGAGGACGTGTATGGGTTGACTTCTAGAGGACGTTTATGGGTTGACTTCTAGAGGACGTTTATGGGTTGACTTCTAGAGGACGTGTCTGGGTTGACTTCTAGAGTTGACTTCGTGTATGGGTTGACTTCTAGAGGACGTGTGTTGATGGGTTGACTTCTAGAGGACGTGTATGGGTTGACTTCTAGAGGACGTGTATGGGTTGACTTCTAGAGGGCGTGTATGGGTTGACTTCTAGAGGGCGTGTATGGGTTGACTTCTAGAGGACGTGTATGGGTTGACTTCTAGAGGACGTGTATGGGTTGACTTCTAGAGGACGTGTATGGGTTGACTTCTAGAGGACGTGTATGGGTTGACTTCTAGAGGACGTGTATGGGTTGACTTCTAGAGGACGTGTATGGGTTGACTTCTCGATGATGTTTCTGTGCCTTGGTGCACCTGAAGAGTAGTTGGCTGTGAGTACACTACAGTACTTGACTTGACTTCTAGAGGACGTGTATGGGTTGAGTACACTACAGTACTTCTGAAACTACTAGCACAATGAACGCAGACTTACCGATGTCAATGTTGTCCTTTCCCAGAGCCACCAGACACAGAAAGAGGATGTCTCTGTACAGACTCCTGCAGAGGGAAGGGCACAGGGACGTTAGATGTTACAGAGGACATTTAGCTGACTACTTACAGTAGAAATATAGATAGCATGCCGACTGTCTGTCTTTGACATCAAAGGGGCTAATGATACTTAATATTGACCTTAACCTTTTTCCCTACCTTGCTATATTTACACCAACTGACTCAAATCAAATCACATTTTATTGGTCACATACACTTGGTTAGCAGATGTTATTGAGCGAAATGCTTGTGCTTCTAGTTCCGACAGTGCAGTAAAATCGAACAGTTTCCCAACAACTACCTAATACACACACATCTAAAATGGGTGAATGAGAATTTGTGCAGTTGAAGTGGGAAGTTTACTACATACCTTAGCCAAATACATTTAAACTCAGTTTTTCCACAATTCCTGACATTTAATCCTAGTAAAAATTCCCCGTCTTAGGTCAGTTAGGAACACCACTTTATTTTAAGAATGTGAAATGTCTGAATAACAGTAGAGAGAATGAATTATTTCAGCTTTTGTTTCTTTCATCACATTCCCAGTGGGTCAGAAGTTTACACACACTCAATTAGTATTTGGTAGCATTGCCTTTAAATTGTTTATCTTGGGTCAAACGTTTCGGGTAGCCTTCCACAAGCTTCCCACAATAAGTTGGGTGAATTCTGTCCCATTCCTCCTGACAGAGCTGGTGTAACTGAGTCAGGTTTGTAGGCCTCCTTGCTCGCACACGCTTTTTCAGTTCTGCCCACAAATTTTCTATGGGATTGAGGTCAGGGCTTTGTGATGGCCACTCCAATATCTTGACATTGTTGTCCTTAAGCAGTTTTGTCACAAAGTATGGAAGTATGCTTGGGGTCATTGTACATTTGGAAGACCCATTTGCGACCAAGCTTTAACTTCCTGACTGATGTCTTGAGATGTTGCTTCAGTATATCCACATAATTTCCCTCCCTCATGATGCCATCTATTATGTGAAGTGCACCAGTCCCTCCTGCAGCAAAGCACCCCCACAACATGATGCTGCCTCCCCCGTGCTTCACGGTTGGGATGGTGTTCTTCGGCTTGCAAGCCTCCCCCTTTTTCCTCCAAACATAACGATGGTCATTATGGCCAAACAGTTCTATTTGTGTTTCATCAGACCAGAGGACATTTTCCTAAAAAGTACGATCTTTGTCCCCATGTGCAGTTGCAAACCGTAGTCTGACTTTTTTATGGCGGTTTTGGAGCAGTGGCTTCTTCCTTGGTGAGCGGCCTTTTAGGTTGTCGATATAGGACTCGTTTTACTGTGGATATAGATACTTTTGTACCTGTTTCCTCCAGCATCTTCACAAGGTCCTTTGCTGTTGTTCTGGGATTGACTTGCACTTTTCGCACCAAAGTACGTTCATCTCTAGGAGACAGAACATGTCTCCTTCCTGAGCGGTATGACGGCTGCGTGGTCCCATGGTGTTTATACTTGAGTACTATTGTTTGTACAGATGAACATGGTACCTTCAAGCGTTTGGAAATTGCTCCCAAGGACGAACCGGACTTGTGGAGGTCTAGAATTTTTTTTCTGAGGTCTTGGCTGATTTCTTTTGATTTTCCCATGATGTCAAGCAAAGAGGAACTGAGTTTGAAGGTAGGCCTTGAAATACATCCACAGGTACACCTCCAATAATTTTCTGGAATTTTCCAAGCTGTTTATAGGCACAGTCAACTTAGTGCATGTAAACTTCTGACCCACTGGAATTGTGATACTGTGAATTACAAGTGAAATAATCTGTCTGTAAACAGTTGTTAGAAAAATGACTTGTGTCATGCAAAAAGTAGATGACCTAACAGACTTGCCAAGACTATAGTTTGTTAACAAGAAATTTGTGGAGTGGTTGAAAAACAAGTTTTAATGACTCCAACCTAAGTGTATGTAAACTTCTCTCTTCAACTGTACATATAAATATATGGATGAGCAATGGCCGAGTGGCATTCAGTGATGCGCTCTGAATGTTGCAGAGAGATAGAAATAGGACGAATAGAGCTGATGATTCTTTATCCTGGCAGACAATCATGTCTGTTCCACATGACACATTTCTATCTGAATGTTTCAGTAGTGTTACATCCTCGTGAACATGCCCCATGGACAATGGCGTCATCAATGTGTAACCCCTGACCTTTGCCTCTTGACCCCCAGGCTCTGCCCCAGCAGCTGTAGGAGCTGTCCCATTGGTCGAGAGACGTCGTTCCTCTGGATGCTCTTGACCACGCTGTGGAGTAGCTCCTCCCCAAACGGACGCTCCGCCTCGCTCACAGGACGACACAACGGGTAGCCCACACCTGGAGGCAGGGGTCAGGGGTCAGAAAGATGGATATGTAGGCTACACTAATACACACTTCATATATAACAAACGTGTCCACATATACACACACACGTAGGTATGCAAGACCGATCACACACACACACACACACACACACACACACACACACACACACACACACACACACACACACACACACACACACACACACACACACACACACACACACACACACACACACACACACACAGTAAACCACAGCTAACCCATTCTCAAATACAGGAGTAGATAATATAGGAGTGTATTTGAGATCCAACTAGACGAAGACACACATTAAAATGTTGGAAGAACTGAAGAAAACGAATCACTAGAAACAACATCATTTAGACAAGTCGATCAAAGACAGCCCACAGAAATACCAAGACTGTCAGGCAAGTGGAAAACAGCAATACAGCGATGCATTTTCAACCACATAAAGTAACCGAGCACTGAGAAAACGAAAACAGGTTTTCCAAAATGACGACAAGGAGAACAAACGGGGTGCAGCAAAGCAGAGAAGAGCAGACAGGACACACACAGAGACAAAGGAGAGAGACTCGGGCCGTCGAGTCCTAAAGAGAACACTCACTGTCTAACAACAGAGCACAATTAAGCCCTGAAACACAGAGAGAACAACAGACCCCCTGTTAGCTCCCAGACATTACAGTACACAGACATCCAAAATGGCTGCCACATAGCTGCCCATGGTTCAGAGCTCTCCCATCTGCCAAAGTTAGGCTACAAGACATCCACAATTCATACAGATATGCTCTTCTTAAAACCACATTAAATTGTAGACTTATGGCTTCATCTGTTCCTTGATAAAACAAGGTGCTGAGACGGTTTCAGACCCTGCTGTAGACTGACTTAATGCATTTCACTGAGACGGTTTCAGGACCTGCTGTAGACTGACTTAATGCATTTCACTGAGACGGTTTCAGGACCTGCTGTAGACTGACTTAATGCATTTCACTGAGACGGCTTCAGGACCTGCTGTAGACTGACTTAATGCATTTCACTGAGACGGTTTCAGGACCTGCTGTAGACTGACTTAATGCATTTCACTGAGACGGTTTCAGGACCTGCTGTAGACTGACCTAATGCATTTCACTGAGACGGCTTCAGGTCCTGCTGTAGACTGACCTAATGCATTTCACTGAGACGGTTTCAGGACCTGCTGTAGACTGACCTAATGCATTTCACTGAGACGGTTTCAGGACCTGCTGTAGACTGTGACCTAATGCATTTCACTGAGACGGTTTCAGGACTTGCTGTAGACTGTGATTAATGCATTTCACTGAGACAGCTTCAGGACCTGCTGTAGACTGACAATGCATTTCACTGAGATGGTTTCAGGACCTGCTGTAGACTGACAATGCATTTCACTGAGACGGTTTCAGACCCTGCTGTAGACTGACTTAATGCATTTCACTGAGACGGTTTCAGGACCTGCTGTAGACTGACTTAATGCATTTCACTGAGACGGTTTCAGGACCTGCTGTAGACTGACTTAATGCATTTCACTGAGACGGTTTCAGGACCTGCTGTAGACTGACTTAATGCATTTCACTGAGACGGTTTCAGGACCTGCTGTAGACTGACTTAATGCATTTCACTGAGACGGTTTCAGGACCTGCTGTAGACTGACTTAATGCATTTCACTGAGACGGTTTCAGGACCTGCTGTAGACTGACTTAATGCATTTCACTGAGACGGTTTCAGGACCTGCTGTAGACTGACTTAATGCATTTCACTGAGACGGTTTCAGGACCTGCTGTAGACTGACTTAATGCATTTCACTGAGACGGTTTCAGGACCTGCTGTAGACTGACTTAATGCATTTCACTGAGACGGTTTCAGGACCTGCTGTAGACTGACTTAATGCATTTCACTGAGACGGTTTCAGACCCTGCTGTAGACTGACTTAATGCATTTCACTGAGACGGCTTCAGGACCTGCTGTAGACTGACTTAATGCATTTCACTGAGACGGTTTCAGGACCTGCTGTAGACTGTGACCTAATGCATTTCACTGAGACGGTTTCAGGACCTGCTGTAGACTGACTTAATGCATTTCACTGAGACGGTTTCAGGACCTGCTGTAGACTGACTTAATGCATTTCACTGAGACGGTTTCAGGATGCATTAATCATTTCACTGAGACGGTTTCAGGACCTGCTG
>NW_027010808.1:0-28375 GCF_036934945.1 Oncorhynchus masou masou | reverse complement strand
ATATTAACCCTGACCCTCCCATTCAGGCCCATATTAACCCTGGCCCTCTCATTCAGGCCCATATTAACCCTGACCCCCTCATTCAGGCCCATATTAACCCTGACCCTCTCATTCAGGCCCATATTAACCCTGACCCCCTCATGCAGGCCCATATTAACCCTGACCCTTCCATTCAGGCCCATATTAACCCTACCCTCTCATTCAGGCCCATATTAACCCTGACCCTCCCATTCAGGCCCATATTAACCCTGACCCTCTCATTCAGGCCCATATTAACCCTGACCCTCTCATTCAGGCCCATATTAACCCTGACCCTCTCATTCAGGCCCATATTAACCCTGACCCTCCCATTCAGGCCCATATTAACCCTGGCCCTCTCATTCAGGCCCATATTAACCCTGACCCTCTCATTCAGGCCCATATTAACCCTGACCCTCTCATTCAGGCCCATATAACCCTGACCCTACCCTCTCATTCAGGCCCATATTAACCCTGACCCTCCCATTCAGGCCCATATTAACCCTGGCCCTCTCATTCAGGCCCATATTAACCCTGACCATCTCATTCAGGCCCATATTAACCCTGACCCTCTCATTCAGGCCCATATTAACCCTGACCCTCTCATTCAGGCCCATATTAACCCTGACCCTCTCATTCAGGCCCATATTAACCCTGACCCTCCCATTCAGGCCCATATTAACCCTGACCCCCTCATTCAGGCCCATATTAACCCTGACCCTCTCATTCAGGCCCATATTAACCCTGACTCTCTCTTTCAGGCCCATATTAACCCTGGCCCTCTCATTCAGGCCCATATTAACCCTGACCCTCTCATTCAGGCCCATATTAACCCTGACCCCCTCATGCAGGCCCATATTAACCCTGACCCTTCCATTCAGGCCCATATTAACCCTACCCTCTCATTCAGGCCCATATTAACCCTGACCCCCTCATGCAGGCCCATATTAACCCTGAAACTTCCATTCAGGCCCATATTAACCCTACCCTCTCATTCAGGCCCATATTAACCCTGACCCTCCCATTCAGGCCCATATTAACCCTGGCCCTCTCATTCAGGCCCATATTAACCCTGACCCCCTCATTCAGGCCCATATTAACCCTGACCCTTCCATTCAGGCCCATATTAACCCTGACCCCCTCATGCAGGCCCATATTAACCCTGACCCTTCCATTCAGGCCCATATTAACCCTACCCTCTCATTCAGGCCCATATTAACCCTGACCCTCCCATTCAGGCCCATATTAACCCTGGCCCTCTCATTCAGGCCCATATTAACCCTGACCCTCTCATTCAGGCCCATATTAACCCTGACCCTCCCATTCAGGCCCATATTAACCCTGGCCCTCTCATTCAGGCCCATATTAACCCTGACCCCCTCATTCAGGCCCATATTAACCCTGACCCCCCATTCAGGCCCATATTAACCCTGACCCTCCCATTCAGGCCAATATTAACCCTGACCCTCCCATTCAGGCCCATATTAACCCTGGCCCTCTCATTCAGGCCCATATTAACCCTGACCCTCTCATTCAGGCCCATATTAACCCTGACCCTCTCATTCAGGCCCATATTATCCCTGACCCTCTCATTCAGAACATATTAACCCTGGCCCTCTCATTCAGGCCCATATTAACCCTGACCCTCTCATTCAGGCCCATATTAACCCTGACCCTCTCATTCAGGCCCATATTAACCCTGACCCTCTCATTCAGGCCCATATTAACCCTGACCCTCCCATTCAGGCCCATATTAACCCTGACCCTCCCATTCAGGCCCATATTAACCCTGGCCCTCTCATTCAGGCCCATATTAACCCTGACCCTCTCATTCAGGCCCATATTAACCCTGACCCTCCCATTCAGGCCCATATTAACCCTGGCCCTCTCATTCAGGCCCATATTAACCCTGACCCCCTCATTCAGGCCCATATTAACCCTGACCCCCCCATTCAGGCCCATATTAACCCTGACCCTCCCATTCAGGCCAATATTAACCCTGACCCTCCCATTCAGGCCCATATTAACCCTGGCCCTCTCATTCAGGCCCATATTAACCCTGACCCTCTCATTCAGGCCCATATTAACCCTGACCCTCTCATTCAGGCCCATATTATCCCTGACCCTCTCATTCAGAACATATTAACCCTGGCCCTCTCATTCAGGCCCATATTAACCCTGACCCTCTCATTCAGGCCCATATTAACCCTGACCCTCTCATTCAGGCCCATATTAACCCTGACCCTCTCATTCAGGCCCATATTAACCCTGACCCTCCCATTCAGGCCCATATTAACCCTGACCCTCCCATTCAGGCCCATATTAACCCTGACCCTCTCATTCAGGCCCATATTAACCCTGACCCTCTCTTTCAGGCCCATATTAACCCTGACCCTCCCATTCAGGCCCATATTAACCCTGACCCTCTCTTCCAGGCCCATATTAACCCTGACCCTCCCATTCAGGCCCATATTAACCCTGACCCCCTCATGCAGGCCCATATTAACCCTGACCCTCTCATTCAGGCCCATATTAACCCTGACCCTCTCATTCAGGCCCATATTAACCCTGACCCTCTCATTCAGGCCCATATTAACCCTGACCCCCTCATTCAGGCCCATATTAACGCTGACCCCCTCATTCAGGCCCATATTAACCATGACCCTCTCATTCAGGCCCATATTAACCCTGACCCTCTCATTCAGGCCCATATTAACCCTGACCCTCCCATGCAGGCCCATATTAACCCTGAACCTTCCATTCAGGCCCATATTAACCCTGACCCTCCCATTCAGGCCCATATTAACCCTGATCTTACCCTCTCATTCAGGCCCATATTAACCCTGACCCCCTCATTCAGGCCCATATTAACCCTGACCCTTCCATTCAGGCCCATATTAACCCTGACCCTCTCATTCAGGCCCATATTAACCCTGACCCTCTCATTCAGGCCCATGTTAACCCTGACCCCCTCATTCAGGCCCATATTAACCCTGACCCCCTCATTCAGGCCCATATTAACCCTGACCCCCTCATTCAGGCCCATGTTAACCCTGACCCTCTCATTCAGGCCCATATTAACCCTGACCCTCTCATTCAGGCCCATATTAACCCTGACCCTCTCATTCAGGCCCATATTAACCCTGACCCCCTCATTCAGGCCTATATTAACCCTGAACCTCTCATTCAGGCCCATATTAACCCTGACCCCCTCATTCAGAATGTAGACCCCCCCCCTCCCCAGGGAAAACTAAGTTGACACTTTACTCCACAGATGATGATGAAGATTATGATGGTGAGGGGACATGCCTTGATGTGCTGTACATGGTGGAGAGTGTGTGGCTACTCTCCTACAGACTACCGATACACAGATACAGCACCGCAGACAGTTACCGTGTGGAATTACAACCTCTTCTCTGGCTATCATACTTAAAAAAGCATACATCTGTGAGGTTAAATGTCACGTGTGAGTCCTGAGGAACAGCGGGTGTCACTTACCATAGTGGGTGAGTTGGGGTGGTGGTGAGGCGTGTACATCCAGCCACTGAGCGGGTCGTCTCCTCACGAGATCTAGAACTCAGCCTGGTAGTTCTATGTAAACGCTCATGACTCTCCCATCAAAAACACACAGTTCATCTGTTCCTGCTCAGAACAACGTACTCTTTGTCTCCATGTTACTGTTAAATAGACCACTTCGGAAGACTTCCAGTCTTCTTCTGCAGTCCTCTTTCCTCTTCTCTTCCTGTTTCTCTACTAACCCACTTAGCGATCAGTTAACCGTCTCCTTCTCACAACCTTCTATCCTGTCAGATATATTTTTACATCCAGAACATATTAACCTCCTTAAAAGATTCAGCTTGGGGCAAAAAGCCAAACAGACCCAGTCCAGTGGATAGATAAGTAACTGTAATGTATTAAAGTAAAGTTAGGTCTGTGACTGGCATCCCGTCACAAAGTGGAAAGGGTTTAGTGGTGCTGCTCTTAGCCCTGAGCCAAGATAATGAGCTAAACAGATGGGCCCAAAAGCTCCCTGGCCTTTCTTGACCTGCTCTGCTCTGGGCCTGGTTGGGCGTGTACTGCGCCACGACTTTGGCTCCACTAATCCACAGCGAGCCAATATAGGACATAGGAACAAAGAGAAAGGAGAGATGAGGAGAGATGGAGAGAAGCATCCGTTTTTAACAGTTAGCTTGACTATACACACAGTGAATGAGCCCGGAGTAGACAGGGAGACAGAACCTCATGTGTCCTCTCTTCTCACCGCCTCCTCCTCAAAATGAATTGGATGACACGGTCCCTCGTCTCTGACCTTTTTTAAGGAGTCAAGAAAATACAATTGAGATTCTCTCCACAGTTTCAAACAGATAGTGGAAAGGTTAGTTCGAGAACTGTGTCAACGTGTCACTGCTGTGTCTCCCACTGAGATCCGTGGCAGAGGTCAGTGGCAGGGTGTAACGAGGTCAGTGACAGGGTGTAACGAGGTCAGTGACAGAGTGTAACGAGGTCAGTGGAGGTCAGTGGCAGGGTGTAACGAGGTCAGTGGCAGGTTGTAACGAGGTCAGTGGCAGGGGGTAACGAGGTCAGTGGCAGGGTGTAACGAGGTCAGTGACAGAGTGTAACGAGGTCAGTGGAGGTCAGTGGCAGGTGGGGTCGTAACGAGGTCAGTGGCAGGTTGTAACGAGGTCAGTGGCAGGGGTAGTAACGAGGTCAGTGGAGGTCAGTGGCAGGGGGTAACGAGGTCAGTGACAGGGTGTAACGAGGTCAGTGACAGGGTGTAACGAGGTCAGTGGCAGGGTGTAACGAGGTCAGTGGCAGGGTGTAACGAGGTCAGTGGAAGGGTGTAACGAGGTCAGTGACAGGGTGTAACGAGGTCAGTGGCAGGGTGTAACGAGGTCAGTGGCAGGGTGTAACGAGGTCAGTGGCAGGGTGTAACGAGGTCAGTGGCAGGGTGTAACAAGGTCAGTGGCAGGGGGTAACGAGGTCAGTGGCAGGGGGTAACGAGGTCAGTGGCAGGGGGTAACGAGGTCAGTGGCAGGGTGTAACAAGGTCAGTGGCAGGGGGTAACGAGGTCAGTGGCAGGGGGTAACGAGGTCAGTGGCAGGGTGTAACGAGGTCAGTGGCAGGGGGTAACGAAGTCAGTGGCAGGGTGTAACAAGGTCAGTGACAGGGGGTAACGAGGTCAGTGGCAGGGTGTAACAAGGTCAGTGGCAGGGGGTAACGAGGTCAGTGGCAGGGTGTAACAAGGTCAGTGGCAGGGGGTAACGAAGTCAGTGGCAGGGTGTAACAAGGTCAGTGGCAGGGGGTAACGAGGTCAGTGGCAGGGTGTAACAAGGTCAGTGGCAGGGTGTAACGAGGTCAGTGGCAGGGTGTAACGAGGTCAGTGACAGGGGGTAACGAGGTCAGTGGCAGGGGGTAACGAGGTCAGTGACAGGGGGTAACGAGGTCAGTGGCAGGGGTTAACGAGGTCAGTGGCAGGGGGTAACGAGGTCAGTGGCAGGGTGTAACGAGGTCAGTGGCAGGGTGCGTCTGTTGTCCAGTCATGGTCCAAGTGAAGTCACCAGTCTGTGTGTGTATAATCATATGGCAGTGTGCCTGATGTGCTTTCATCAGCCTGGTCAGCCTTTATCCAGATTATACCCAGCATGCCGTGAGGTCAGGGACCATCCAATCACATCCTGCCACCAAGAGGCCAGCCTAGGAATGGCAAAAAGATCCTCAAGGACCTCAGCCACGGCCTGTTTACCATCCAGAAGGTGAGGTCAGTACAGGTGCATCAAAGCTGGAACCGAGAGACTGAAAAACAGCTTCTATCTCAAGGCCATCAGACTGTTAAACAGCCTCCACCCAGAATCCTGCCCTGAACTTTAGTCACAGTCACGAGCCAGGCTACCCTATCCTGCACCTTAGATACTGAAACAGGACAACGACCCTAAGCACACAGCCAAGACATCGCAGGAGTGGCTTCGGGACAAGTCTCTGAATGTCCTTGAGTCTGGACTTGAACATCTCTGGAGATCTGAAACTAGCTGTGCAGCGACGCTCCCCATCCAACCTGACAGAGCTTGAGAGGATCTGCAGAGAAGAATGGGAGAAACGCCCCAAATACAGGTGTGAAAAGCTTATAGTGTCATCATACCCAAGAAGACTTGAGGCTGGGGCTCCCGAGTGGTGCAGCGGTCTAAGACACTGCATCTCAGTGCAAGAGGTGACACTAGTCCCTGGTTCGAATCTAGCCTGAATCACATCCGGCCATGATTGAGTCCCATAGGGCGGTGTCCCAGCGTCGTCTGGGTTTGACCAGTGTAGGCCGGCATTGTAAATATGAATTTCTTCTTAACTGATTTGCCTAGTTAAATATATATATATTTTTTTTTAAATAAAAAAATAGTAATGGAATCACTAGTCACTTTAGTAATGGAACACTGGTCACTTTAATAATGTTTACAACCTGCACTGCATTATGGGCATAATGTTGAAAAATACTGTTATTAACTGTAAAACGGAAGCCTCCTTTAAAAATGACTCTAACATACTATTTCTTTACAGTAAAATAATCCACATTAGCCGCTGCAAAAGCAGCAACTACACTAAACATGAAATAATACAGAACATGTAAAATATGAATTGACGCCACTAATATTAATTGACGCCAGCACCACCCCCCCCCAGTCACGGCTTCACACTTACTAATACATCAAAGCTCACACATCATTCACACAGTCTCTCACAGAACTAATCAAGGTAAACACAACATATCGAAGCTCATAGCACTATCTACCGCACGGTAAGGAAGCGGGTGATCACTCACTCTGTCGTCATTGTTCACTCACTGTGCTCTGCTCTGCCTGGTTCAAGACGTGTTGCACAGTAGCAACTCAGTACAATACATATCCTCTTATGAAATAGATAAATCGTCACCATAAATATTCACACATATAAACATACTTACTATACATGATGAAAGGAACAAATCATAGTTCAATACCTACGACACAGGTCTGGAAGTACCACAACATATCTTAGTCGTCTAGTCATACAGTTCCCTCTTCTGGTGTGGATATAAAAATATAAACAGTAATATACACATCTGTCTGCGTGTTGAAATATCCGTGCTCACTACTCAGGCTAAATCATCTCATGTCTTAGTTGTACCTTAAAGGCCCAGTGCAGTTAAAAAACGCGATTTTTCTGTGTTTTATATATATTTCCACACTATGGAGGTTGGAATAATACTGTGAAAGTGATGATAATGCCCTTTAAGTGTAAGAGCTGTGTGAAAAGAACCCCTGAAATGTGGGATGGAGTTTTGGCCTGCCTGGGTGACATCACCGGGCGGTGAATTAGGTAATAGACCAATAAGAGAGTTCCAAACCTCTCTGCCAATAACAGATCGTTTTCCATTTTCCCTTCCCCACTCAGACCACTCCCACAGGGAAATTGAGAAATTGCTCTTTGCTAATATTTGTTTCTTTTTGACCATTTGAATTAAAAACAAATCACAGTACGGCACTTGTGACCCAGAAATGATTTGACATGGAGATAAACATGTCACTTGGACCAATAGGAGCCGTAAACAAACACCCCAGTCTAGTTAGTATAAAATACCCAGCGGGCCGTAGCAGAAAATCACATTCACTAAGTTAACCGGTTCACTTTTACAACCGGCTCACTTTTACAACCGGTTCACTTTTACAACCGGCTCACTTTTACAACCGGCTCACTTTTACAACCGGCTCACTTTTACAACCGGCTCACTTTTACAACCGGCTCACTTTTAAAAGCAGTTATCTTATTTTTCTTTAATTTTTTTTTAAAACTTGGATTATGGGTTGTTGTGGTCGTTAATTATACTATGCCATTTTCAAAATCTATCTTCTTAAAACATATGAAGTTATTGAAGAAAATGTAGGCCAGGTCAGCAGGTGAGCAGTTCAGCAGGTGATCAGGTGAGAAGGTCAGCGGGTGAGCAGGTGAGAAGGTCAGCAGGTCAGCATGTGATCAGGTCAGCAGGGTAACTAATTGATCGTGCTTTGTAACATCCTCCCATTTCCTGGTTCTCACAGACATAGAAATATAATCTATAGAACGGGCCTCCCCATTCAAGTCAATAGGGTCAGAGGCTCCAAAACCCTTTCTATAGATTGTATTCTATGATTACAACCTCTATCATCATCATGTAAACACCACTGTTAGGGTTTGGCACTGCTGATGTCATAGCTCTACCCACCAATCAGGAGCTCTGTCAGCTATGAAGTCATCAGCAGACATTTCAGTAAACGTGTCGAAAGTGGTATGATGACATTGATTGGAACAATATGTCGTCATTATCAACTACAACAAAATGTAAATGTATACCGTGAAATGTATACCGGGGGGAGGGTAATCTAACACATTTTGGATGAGTAATAGGATGTGACTGATGATCCAGATTATTAAAACCAAACAGGGTTTTGGTTTGGTGTACTGAGAGCTGGGGCTCTGTAGTGGGTGATGGCGGATATACATGTGACCCTCTAAAGCCAAGATGGCACTTGTTTGCTGCAGTTTCCCCATCTCTCAGTTAGTAACTACACCCCTCTGTGAATCAGTGGCTGTGGAGACACAAAATGTCTTGAGGAAGGGAACACACATATACGCTATGAACACTGAGTTATACTGCATGGGTTTTGGCTGGGGTAAGTATTTAAAAGGATGTGGCCACGTTTGTCCAGAGGGCAGTGTAGGGACTGTAGTCTAGTATAGACCAGTGCTTCTCAAACCCGTGTAAACATGAAGAAAAATGGGGTCAACCGACGAGGGTCTGGAAAATGGAGCAGCCATCATCTGTGAGTCCCCGACGGTTTGTTAGCATTTACCCACCTTGTTACAACCATTCATGTTTACAGCACCTATAGCTCTTGTCCAGGGCGTTACGTGTGTGCGGCTTGCTGATGGTGAGCCTTCAAGTTGCTTGAACGCTCTGGACCAGAGCTAACGACATCCGGTTTGTAGTAATGGATACAGTCACATATCGGGTTATTATTTTTTTGTTGACAATATTGCAATATAATGTTTGTTGGCTGCACCAACAGGTAACCTTCATAGCTTGTTCTCCATCTCCTGTTTAAATAGGATCTGTGATCTACTGATTAAATAGGGAACAAATTCATTTTCAGCACTCCCCCCCCATGGCTGGTTAAAACTTGTTATCATATCGTATCGGCACCTAAGTATTGTGACAATATCGTGTCGTGAGGTCTCTGGCAAATCCCAGCCTTACTGGTTAGGACCGAGGACCAACCCGGTCTTCCATTGACTTCTCTCTGCAGTGTTTGACAAACAAAGAAGACATCTACAACCACACCACCACTATCAGATTAGAGCCATAAAGGAGTCATCTACCACCCCACTACCACTATCAGATTAGAGCCATAAAGGAGACTAGACATCTACCACCACACCACCACTATCAGAGTAGAGCCATAAAGGAGACTAGACATCTACCACCCCACTACCACTATCAGATTAGAGCCATAGAGGAGACTAGACATCTACCACCACACCATCGCTATCAGATTAGAGACATAAAGGAGACATCTACCACCACACCACCACTATCAGATTAGAGCCATAAAGGAGACATCTACCACCCCACTACCACTATCAGATTAGAGCCATAAAGGAGCCTAGACATCTACCACCCCACCACCACTATCAGATTAGAGCCATAAAGGAGACATCTACCACCACACCACCACTATCAGATTAGAGACATAAAGGAGACATCTACAACCCCACTACCACTATCAGATTAGAGACATAAAGGAGTCATCTACCACCCCACTACCACTATCAGATTAGAGACATAAAGGAGACATCTACCACCCCACCACCACTATCAGATTAGAGACATAAAGGAGACATCTACCACCCCACTACCACTATCAGATTAGAGCCATAAAGGAGACTAGACATCTACCACCCCACTACCACTACAGGTTAGAGCCATAAAGGAGACATCTACCACCACACCACCACTATCAGATTAGAGCCATAAAGGAGCCATCTACCACCACAGCCTTACTGGTTAGGACCGAGGACTACCCAGGTCTTCCGTTGACTTCTCTCTGCAGTGTTTGACAAAATGACAGTTCAGATCATTGATAAATCTTCCTTACGGAGAGACAAGATTTGCTGTGACACATCATCAGTAGTGACTTTATAAAACACTGTTGTAGCAAAATGTGATGGCACCTGGTGGGAGGGTTGGAGAGCAGGGAGGGGGGGGAGAAGGTTTAGAAGAAGGGATTAGGAGAGGGTAGACAAGGCTAATGACGTTCTACGGGCGAGGGGTCAGGGTGCCCATGTGGAGTGTGGAGCATTGACCGGAGTCCCTAGCTGGCGTTGGTTGGCGGTGTCTACTTGATGTTCTTGAGCAAGGAGGTGCGAGCGTTCACCACGGCCTTGAAAGCATCCTCGCTGCCCGGGGCAACGCACTTATCCGGATGGAGCAGCACAGCCAGCTTCCTGTATGCCTTGTTAACCTCCTCCCTGGAAACACAAACAGGAACCAACGTTAGACCAAGAGGAAGGCGCTGTTGATGTCGCCGTGTGTGTGTGTGTGTGTGTGTGTGTGTGTGTGTGTGTGTGTGTGTGTGTGTGTGTGTGTGTGTGTGTGTGTGTGTGTGTGTGTGTGTGTGTGTGTGTGTGTGTGTGTGAAGAAGTTGATTGTCAGGTGGACTGAGTAATGAGATTCACCACTGTTTCTTAATCCCCTCACTAAATCCAAGCCCCGAATCCCCTACACACACACACACACACTTAGCTGCCTCATATCAGGGAAGATGTAAATTACCCGGAGAAGTCTGTTTTTTTGAGAGAGCGAGAGAGAGTAGGGAGAGAAAGAGAATGAGAGAGAAATGATTTGTTGAGAAGCAACTGCTTGCTAAGGTTAAGTTTAGGTTTAGAATAAGGGTTAGGGCTAGGGTAAGGGTTAAGTTTAGGTTTAGAATAAGGGTTAGGGCAAGGGTAAGGGTTAAGTTTAAGGATAAGGGCTACTAGATAGGTTAAATGTTACTGATAGTCAGTCCATCTGTCGATGCTCTACAGACTATTCAAATAAAGTGTTCTCTTCTTTTGCCAACATGAAAACCTGTCATGTCAATAAACAAACACATTTAATTGAATTGAGTACAGATCAGAGTGTGGAGGATGAACTGACAGAGTAGAGGATAGGATAGCGTGACTGAGTGTGTGCTGTTGGAGTGGGACTGCATGATAACATGACGACAGGGGTGCTGTTGGAGTGGGACTGCATGATAACATGACGACAGGGGTGCTGTTGGAGTGGGACTGCATGATAACATGACGACAGGGGTGCTGTTGGAGTGGGACTGCATGATAACATGACAACAGGGGTGCTGTTGGAGTGGGACTGCATGATAACAACGACAGGGTGCTGTTGGAGTGGGACTGCATGATAATGACGACAGGGGTGCTGTTGGAGTGGGACTGCATGATAACATGACAACAGGGGTGCTGGGAGTGGGACTGCATGATAACATGACAACAGGGTGCTGTTGGAGTGGGACTGCATGATAACATGACAACAGGGTGCTGTTGGAGTGGGACTGCATGATAACATGACAACAGGGGTGCTGTTGGAGTGGGACTGCATATAACATGACAACAGGGGTGCTGTTGAGTGGGACTGCATGATAACATGACAACAGGGGTGCTGTTGGAGTGGGACTGCATGATAACATGACGACAGGGGTGCTGTTGAGTGGGACTGCATGATAACATGACGACAGGGGTGCTGTTGGAGTGGGACTGCATGATAACATGACGACAGGGTGCTGTTGGAGTGGGACTGCATGATAACATGACGACAGGGTGCTGTTGGAGTGGGACTGCATGATAACATGACAACAGGGGTGCTGTTGGAGTGGGACTGCATGATAACATGACGACAGGGGTGCTGTTGGAGTGGGACTGCATGATAACATGACGACAGGGGTGCTGTTGGAGTGGGACTGCATGATAACATGACAACAGGGGTGCTGTTGGAGTGGGACTGCATGATAACATGACGACAGGGGTGCTGTTGGAGTGGGACTGCATGATAACATGACAACAGGGGTGCTGTTGGAGTGGGACTGCATGATAACATGACAACAGGGGTGCTGTTGGAGTGGGACTGCATGATAACATGACAACAGGGGTGCTGTTGGAGTGGGACTGCTTGATAACATGACGACAGGGGTGCTGTTGGAGTGGGACTGCATGATAACATGACGACAGGGGTGCTGTTGGAGTGGGACTGCATGATAACATGACGACAGGGGTGCTGTTGGGGTGGGACTGCATGATAACATGACGACAGGGTTGCTGTTGGAGTGGGACTGCATGATAACATGACGACAGGGGTGCTGTTGGAGTGGACTGCATGATAACATGACAACAGGGGTGCTGTTGGAGTGGGACTGCATGATAACATGACGACAGGGGTGCTGTTGGAGTGGGACTGCATGATAACATGACCGACAGGGTGCTGTTGGAGTGACTGCATGATAACATGACGACAGGGTCTAAATTGCAGTAATAGACAGGAAGGGGTTAAGAAGAGATGATCTGTCCTCTCCTGATCTTCTTACCCCTGACAGCGGCCTGTTGTCATGACAACCTCCTTAGCCCCTAGACACTTGACTAAGAGTGATTGGACAAGTCATTGTGTCATTCTGTGTGATTGGACAGGTCATTTGATCATTCTGAGTGATTGGACAAAAAATGTGTGTCCTTGTGGAGTGATTGGACAAGTGTTGTGTCATTATGGGTGATTGGACAAGTCATTGGGTCATTCTGAGTGATTGGACAGGTCATTGGGTCCTGAGTGAATGGACAGGTCATTGTGTCATTCTGAGTGATTGGACAGGTCATTGTGTCATTCTGAGTGATTGGACAGGTCATTGGGTCATTCTGAGTGATTGGACAGGTCATTGGGTCCTGAGTGAATGGACAGGTCATTGTGTCATTCTGAGTGATTGGACAGGTCATTGTGTCATTCTGAGTGATTGGACAGGTCATTGGGTCATTCTGAGTGATTGGACAGGTCATTGGGTCCTGAGTGAATGGACAGGTCATTGTGTCATTCTGTGTGATTGAACAGGTCATTGTAATACAACCCAGTTGATCAGAGGTTAATGTGGAACTATTCCAAGTGTCTAGGGCACAGGGGTCAAACTCATTCCAAGTGTCAAGGGGCACAGGGGTCAAACTCATTCCAAGTGTCAAGGGCACAGGGTCAAACTCATTACAAGTGTCTAGGGCACAGGGTCAAACTCATTCCAAGTGTCTAGGGCACAGGGGTCAAACTCATTGCAAGTGTCTAGGGCACAGGGTCAAACTCATTCCAAGTGTCCAAGGGCACAGGGGTCAAACTCATTACAAGTGTCTAGGGCACAGGGCAAACTCATTACAAGTGTCTAGGGCATAGGTCAAACTCATTCCAAGTGTCTAGGGCACAGGGGTCAAACTCATTGCAAGTGTCTAGGGCACAGGGGTCAAACTCATTACAAGTGTCTAGGGCACAGGGGTCAAACTCATTCAAGTGTCTAGGGCACAGGGGTCAAACTCATTCCAAGTGTCAAGGGCACAGGGGTCAAACTCATTCCAAGTGTCTAGGGCACAGGGTCAAACTCATTGCAAGTGTCTAGGGCACAGGGTCAAACTCATTCCAAGTGTCTAGGGCACAGGGGTCAAACTCATTCCAAGTGTCTAGGGCACAGGGGTCAAACTCATTGCAAGTGTCTAGGGCACAGGGGTCAAACTCATTACAAGTGTCTAGGGCTGGGGTCAAACTCATTCCAAGTGTCTAGGGCACAGGGGTCAAACTCATTCCAAGTGTCTAGGGCACAGGGGTCAAAGGGGTCAAACTCATTGCAAGTGTCTAGGGCACAGGGGTCAAACTCCTTCCGTCTGCAGGTACTCACTCCTCCCTTGACTGATCAATTACCTGGTTGTCTAGGTCTTAATTGGTTAGTTAGGAACTCCCTCACCTGGTTGTCTAGGTCTTAATTGGTTAGTTAGAACCCCCTCACCTGGTTGTCTGGGTCTTAATTGGTTAGTTGTGAACTCCCTCACCTGGTTGTCTGGGTCTTAATTGGTTAGTTAGGAACTCCCCCTCACCTGGTTGTCTGGGTCTTAATTGGTTAGTTAGGAACTCCCTCACCTGGTTGTCTAGGTCACAATTGGTTAGTTAGGAACTCCCCTCACCTGGTTGTCTGGGTCACAATTGTTAGTTAGGGATTTCTCCTCACCTGGTTGTCTGGGTCTTAATTGGTTAGTTAGGATTTCTCCTCACCTGGTTGTCTGGGTCTTAATTGGTTAGTTAGGATTTCTCCTCCTGGTTGTCTGGGTCTTAATTGGTTAGTTAGGAACTCCCCTCACCTGGTTGTCTGGGTCTTAATTGGTTAGTTAGGATTTCTCACTCACCTGGTTGTCTAGGTCTCAATTGGCCACAAATGTAAAGGAAATAACCAAAACCAGCAGGGACTCGGCCCTCCATGGACTGACGTGAGACACCCTGGTGACCCCTGTTCTTACCGTGTGGCTCAGGTTTCACCCCCAGCATATCCCAGGAGTCCTTGCTGTTGCGTATGCGTCGGATGGTGTCGGCCTGCTCCTTGGTGAAGCCGACAGTGACCTCCGTAACTGGCGCTTCCATACGTTCTCACACATGTCCGTTATCGAGGAGAAAAATGCCTGGAGAACACACACACACACACACACACAAAGATCACTACAATCTATCATCTATCTAGCTACAGTATCTGTATACAGTTGAAGTCGGAAGTTTACATACACTTAGGTTGGAGTCATTAAAACTTGTTTTTCACTTCACAAATGTCTTGTTACCAAACTATAGGTTTTGGTAAGTCGGTGAGGACATCTACTTTGTGCATGACACATTTCCAACAATTGTTTACAGACAGATTATTTCACTTATAGTGGTAGATGTCTAGTCTCTTTATGGCTCTAATCTGATAGTGGTAGTGGGGTGGTAGATGTCTAGTCTCTTTATGGCTCTAATCTGATAGTGGTAGTGGGGTGGTAGATGTCTAGTCTCTTTATGGCTCTAATCTGATAGTGGTAGTGGGGTGGTAGATGTCTAGTCTCCTTTATGTCTCTAATCTGATGGTGGAATTGGTAGACATCTCCTTTGGCTCTAATCTGATAGTGGTAGTGAAGTGGTAAATGTCTAGTCTATTTTTTGGCTCTAATCTGATAGTGGTAGTGGGGTGGTAGATGTCTAGTCTCCTTTATGGCTCTAATCTGATAGTGGTAGACATCTCCTTTTTGGCTCTAATCTGATAGTGGTAGTGAAGTGGTAAATGTCTAGTCTTTTTTGGCTCTAATCTGATAGTGGTAGTGGGGTTGTAGATTTCTAGTATCCTTTATGTCTCTAATCTGATAGTGGTGGTGTGGTGGTAGATGTCTCCTTTATGTCTCTAATCTGATAGTGGTAGTGGGGTGGTAGATGTCTCCTTTATGGCTCTAATCTGATAGTGGTAGTGGGGTGGTAGAATACTCCTTTATGGCTCTAATCTGATAGTGGTAGTGGGGTGGTAGATGTCTCCTTTATGTCTCTAATCTGATAGTGGTAGTGGGGTGGTAGATTTCTCCTTTATGTCTCTAATCTGATATTGGTAGATATCTCCTTTTTGGCTCTAATCTGATAGTGGTAGTGAAGTGGTAGATGGCTGCTTTATGGCTCTAATCTGATAGTGGTAGTGGGTGGTAGATGTCTAGTCTCCTTTATGGCTCTAATCTGATAGTGGTAGTGGGTGGTAGATGTCTAGTCTCCTTTATGGCTGGATGCTGGAGGAAACAGGTACAAAAGTATCTATATTCACAGTAAAACAAGTCCTATATCAACATAACCTGAAAGGCCGCTCAGCAAGGAAGAAGCCACTGCTCAAAACTGCCATGAAAAAGCCAGACTATGGTTTGCAACTGCATGGGGACAAAGATCGTACTTTTGGAGAAATGTCCTCGGGTCTGATGAAACAAAAACATAACTGTTTGGCCATAATGACCATCGTTATGTTTGGAGGAAACAGGGGAAGGCTTGCAAGCCGAGAACACCATCTCAACCGTAAAGCACGGAGGTGGCAGCATCATGTTGTGGAAGTGCTTTGCTGCAGGAGGGACTGGTGGTCGCAAATGGGTCTTCCTAATGGATAATGACCCCAAGCATACTTCAAAGTTGTGGCAAAATGGCTTAAGGACAACAAAGTCAAGGTATTGGAGTGGCCATCACAAAGCCCTAACCTCAATCTATAGACAATTTGTGGGCAGAACTTAAAAAGCGTGTGCGAGCAAGGAGGCCTACAAACCTGACTCAGTTATACCAGCTCTGTCAGGGGAATGGGCCAAAATTCACCCAATTTATTGTGGGAAGCTTGTGGAAGGCTATCAGATTAGAGCCATAAAGGAGACAGACATCTACCACCCCACTACCACTATCAGATTAGAGCCATAAAGCAGACTAGACATCTACCACCCACTACCACTATCAAGATTAGAGCCATAAAGACGAGACATCTACCACCCCACTACCACTATCAGATTAGAGCCATAAAGCAGACTAGACATCTACCACCCACTACCACTATCAGATTAGAGCCATAAAGGAGACGAGACATCTACCACCCTACCACTATCAGATTAGAGCCATAAAAGGAGACGAGACATCTACCACCCCACTACCACTATCAGATTAGAGCCATAAAGGAGACTAGACATCTAACACTATCAGATTAGAGCCATAAAGGAGACTAGACATCTACCACTATCAGATTAGAGACATAAAGGAGACTAGACATCTAACACTATCAGATTAGAGACATAAAGGAGACATCTACCACCCCACTACCACTATCAGATTAGAGCCATAAAGGAGACATCTACCACCCCACTACCACTATCAGATTAGAGACATAAAGGAGACATCTACCACCCCACTACCACTATCAGATTAGAGCCATAAAGGAGACATCTACCACCCCACTACCACTATCAGATTAGAGCCATAAAGGAGACATCTACCACCCCACCACCACTATCAGATTAGAGCCATAAAGGAGCCTAGACATCTACCACCCCACTACCACTATCAGATTAGAGACATAGAGGAGACTAGACATCTACCACCCCACTACCACTACAGATTAGAGACATAAAGGAGCCTAGACATCTACCACCCCACTACCACTATCAGATTAGAGACATAAAGGAGACATCTACCACCCCACTACCACTATCAGATTAGAGCCATAAAGGAGACATCTACCACTATGAGATTAGAGCCATAAAGGAGTCATCAACCACCCCACTACCAGTATCAGAGTAGAGACATAAAGGAGACATCTACCACCCCACTACCACTATCAGATTAGAGCCATGAAGGAGTCTTCTACCACCCCACTACCACTATCAGATTAGAGCCATGAAGGAGTCTTCTACCACCCCACTACCACTATCAGATTAGAGCCATAAAGGAGTCATCAACCACCCCACTACCACTATCAGATTAGAGACATAAAGGAGTCTTCTACCACCCCACTACCACTATGAGATTAGAGCCATAAAGGGGACATCTACCACCACACCACCACTATCAGATTAGAGCCATGAAGGAGTCTTCTACCACCCCACTACCACTATCAGATTAGAGACATAGAGGAGACTAGACATCTACCACCCCACTACCACTATCAGATTAGAGCCATGAAGGAGTCTTCTACCACCCCACTACCACTATCAGATTAGAGACATAGAGGAGACTAGACATCTACCACCCCACTACCACTATCAGATTAGAGCCATAAAGGAGACTAGACATCTACCACCCCACTACCACTATCAGATTAGAGCCATAAAGGAGACTAGACATCTACCACCCCACTACCACTATCAGATTAGAGCCATAAAGGAGACTAGACATCTATCACCCCACTACCACTATCAGATTAGAGACATAGAGAATAGACATCTACCACCCCTACCACTATCAGATTAGAGACATAGAGGAGACTAGACATCTACCACCCCACTACCACTATCAGATTAGAGCCATGAAGGAGACATCTACCACCCCACTACCACTATCAGATTAGAGACATAGAGGAGACTAGACATCTACCACCCCACTACCACTATCAGATTAGAGCCATGAAGGAGACATCTACCACCCCACTACCACCATCAGATTAGAGACATAGAGGAGACTAGACATCTACCACCCCACTACCACTATCAGATTAGAGCCATGAAGGAGACATCTACCACCCCACTACCACTATCAGATTAGAGACATAGAGGAGACTAGACATCTACCACCCCACTACCACTACAGATTAGAGACATAAAGGAGACATCTACCACCCCACTACCACTATCAGATTAGAGACATAAAGGAGACTATCTACCACCCCACTACCACTATCAGATTAGAGACATAAAGGAGACATCTACAACCCCACTACCACTATCAGATTAGAGACATAAAGGAGACATCTACCACACCTGTTGGGAATAATCAGAATTAGTTGGCAAGATGTTTTATATTCATCATATGTTTGTAAGTTACTCCTCATCAGAATGTTATTGTTGTATAATACTGTGGCGGGGTTGCAGTATCTGTTCTCTGTCAAGACTAAGTTGCTTGGGCCGGAGGGAGAGGTCAAGCGTGTATCTCTTGGCTCCACAATGTCTGTGTGCCAGTCAGTGTGTCTCTGTGATCTTGTCAAGATGGATGGATTTGATATGGCTGTTGATATGGAGGATTGGCTTATGGTTCTGAGTTTGAGAAAATAACATAGTTTAGGAGACAAAGCTGAACATAAATTATGCCTATGCTGTCTGGCTATGTGTGTCTTTGCTATAAAGAATCTCAGTTGAAATGTGTAAGGGACTCTCAGAGAATCTCATCGATAGACACTGAATTGATCTGAGAGTCACAGGGTTGTGATAGAGCTCATATAATTAAAGATGGACTTTGTGATAACTAACTCTGACTTGTGTGTGGTTTGCTCTCATGATTTGGTAAATAGAGGAAATTTCTGACACACCCCACTACCACTATCAGATTAGAGCCATAAAGGAGACATCTACCACCCCACCACCACTATCAGATTAGAGCCATAAAGGAGACATCTACCACCCCACACTACCACTATCAGATTAGAGCCATAAAGGAGACAGCCTACCACCCCACTACCACTACAGGTTAGAGACATAAAGAAGACATCTACCACCCACTACCACTACAGGTTAGAGACATAAAGGAGACATCTACCACCCCACTACCCACTACAGGTTAGAGACATAAAGAAGACATCTACCACCCCACTACCACTACAGGTTAGAGACATAAAGAAGACATCTACCACCCCACTACCACTATCAGATTAGAGACATAAAGGAGACATCTACCACCACACCACCACTATCAGATTAGAGACATAAAGGAGACATCTACCACCCCACTACCACTATCAGATTAGAGCCATAAAGGAGACATCTACCACCCCACTACCACTACAGGTTAGAGACATTAAGAAGACATCTACCACCCCACTACCACTATCAGATTAGAGACATAAAGAAGACATCTACCACCCCACTACCACTATCAGATTAGAGCCATAAAGGAGACATCTACCACCCCACTACCACTACAGGTTAGAGACATAAAGGAGACATCTACCACCCCACTACCACTACAGGTTAGAGACATAAAGAAGACATCTACCACCCCAATATATTGTATAAAACAGTATATTGCTCCATTCAGCAGCCAACGTGTATTCCCGGTAAAAACACACATTTTCAACAGTGCATAGATAACAATAACCTAGAAAATGACATAGGTTGTCACTCAACTAATGAAGCCATTTTAGCATTTGAATGCCGAAGGTGCCACAGATGTGCAAGATCAGGCTGTCTGGCACACAAAGCTGGGCACAGTGCTCAGTTTGACCAGGCTACTGATATTACTGGGGTTGTTCAGCATGCAAAATGACTTGTCGATCAATGACTGTCAACACAGTTACATGCAGGTCGACACTGAAGGAGAGAGTGCTGAAGGAGAGAGGGCTGAAGGAGAGAGGGCTGAAGGAGAGAGTGCTGAAGGAGACAGGGCTGAAGGAGAGAGGGCTGAAGGAGAGAGGGCTGAAGGAGAGAGGGCTGACGGAGAGAGGGCTGAAGGAGAGAGGGCTGAAGGAGAGAGGGCTGAAGGAGAGAGGGCTGACGGAGAGGGCTGACGGAGAGAGGGCTGAAGGAGACAGGGCTGAAGGAGAGAGGGCTGAAGGAGACAGGGCTGAAGGAGAGAGGGCTGAAGGAGAGAGGGCTGAAGGAGAGAGGGCTGACGGAGAGAGGGCTGAAGGAGAGAGGGCTGAAGGAGAGAGGGCTGACGGAGAGTGCTGAAGGAGAGAGGGCTGAAGGAGACAGGGCTGAAGGAGAGAGGGCTGAAGGAGAGAGGGCTGAAGGAGAGAGGGCTGAAGGAGAGGGTGCTGAAGGAGAGAGTGCTGAAGGAGAGAGGGCTGAAGGAGACAGGGCTGAAGGAGAGAGGGCTGAAGGAGACAGGGCTGAAGGGGAGAGGGCTAGAGGAGAGAGGGCTGAAGGAGAGAGGGCTGAAGGAGAGAGGGCTAGAGGAGAGAGGGCTGAAGGAGAGAGGGCTGAAGGAGAGAGGGCTGAAGGAGAGAGGGCTGAAGGAGAGAGGGCTGAAGGAGAGAGGGCTGAAGGAGAGAGGGCTGAAGGAGAGAGGGCTGAAGGAGAGAGGACTGAAGGAGAGAGGGCTGACAGAGAGAGGGCTGAAGGAGAGAAGGCTGGCCGGCGGAGGCCTGACGGAGAGAGGGCTGACGGAGAGAGGGCTGACGGAGAGAGGGCTGAAGGAGAGGGCTGAAGGAGAGAGGGCTGACGGGCGGGGGCCTGACGGAGAGAGGGCTGAGAGAGGGGCTGACGGAGAGGGCTGATGCTGAGAGAGGGCTGAAAGGAGACGGGCTGAAGGAGAGGGCTGAAGGAGAGAGTGCTGACGGAGAGCTGAAGGAGAGAGTGCTGAAGGAGAGAGGGCTGAAGGAGAGAGGGCTGAAGGAGAGGGCTGACAGAGAGGGCTGACGGAGGCTCTCAACGCATCCCAGTTGATGAGAGGAAGGTATAAAGAATGTCAAATTAACGGAGATTCGTAACGTTGGAATAGGTTTTTCTGACCGATGCTACATTTAGATGGGTTATGGGGTCCGCAGACGATGCACTTTTATCTTAAACATTTGAATAGGGAAAAGATGCGTATCGGTGATTCGTTATCCATCCATCAATGAGGTAACCAGCTGTGTGTGTGTGTGTGTGTGTGTGTGTGTGTGTGTGTGTGTGTGTGTGTACATACCTGAAACATCTCACTGATGCCCTCACCGCTCTGTGCTGACGTCTCAAAGTAGTGGAACCCTCTCTAGACTCCGCCCACAGCCTGCCCACTCCCTCATCGACTACACGACGCTTAATCAGATCCACCTGGCGGACACACACACACAGACACACACACAGACACACACACAGACACATGCACACGGTATTAAGTCCAATGAACCTGCATTGTTGGGTTTTGAGTATGCAAGAAAAAGGCATTTCACTGTACTCCTGCATGTGACATTAAACTTGAAAAACACACACACACACACACACCTTGTTGGCACACACACACACACCTTGTTGGCACACACAATCTAAGACGATGCTCTCCATGTTAACCATGGAGCCCATCTCCTGTTTCATCTCCCCCAGCCAGCTGTCCAACGCATCAGAGAACTCTCCCTCAGACCTACATCATACACCAACACCACCCCCTGGCTGTCCTTATAGAACTCATTACGAACCTGCAGAGACAAAGAGAGACAGAGAGAGAGAGAGAGAGACAGAGAGAGACACAGAGAGACAGAGGGAAAGACAGAGAGAGAGACAGACAGAGAGACAGACAGACAAGACAGAGACAGAGGGCTTCTGAGAGAGACAGACAGAGAGAGAGACAGAGACACAGAGAGACACAGAGAGAGACAGACAGAGAGACAGACAGACAGACGGACAGATGGACAGAGACAGACAGACAGAGAGAGAGACAGACAGAGAGAGAGACAGAGAAACAGACAGAGAAACAGACAGAGACAGACAGAGAGAGAGAGACAGAGAAACAGACAGAGAGACAGCCAGAGAGAGACAGACAGAGAGAGAGAGAGACAGAGAAACAGACAGAGAAACAGACAGAGACAGACAGAGAGAGAGAGAGACAGAGAAACAGACAGAGAGACAGACAGAGAGAGAGACAGAGAGAGAGAGAGACAGAGAAACAGACAGAGAAACAGACAGAGACAGACAGAGAGAGAGAGACAGAGAAACAGACAGACAGACAGACAGACAGACAGACAGACAGACAGACAGAGAGACAGACAGAGAGAGAGAGAGAGACAGAGAAACAGACAGAGAAACAGACAGAGACAGACAGAGAGAGAGAGAGACAGAGAAACAGACAGACAGACAGACAGACAGACAGACAGACAGACAGACAGACAGAGAGAGAGAGAGACAGAGAAACAGACAGAGAGACAGACAGACAGAGAGACAGAGAGAGAGAGAGAGACAGAGAAACAGACAGAGAGACAGAGAGAGAGAGAGAGACAGAGAAACAGACAGAGAGAGAGAGAGAGACTAACAACATTTGTGACCTGTTGCCTGTTAAAGGGTAACAGTGGGACATAAACACCATTGTAAATACAACCTATATTTATTTATTTCCCCTTTTGCCACAGACTAAACATTGTGCAACAGAATCTGCATAATTAAGGGTTAAGTACGGATTCTGTTGCAAAATGTTCTCGACAAGTTTCTCCAAACAGGATTATATCTACATTTGAGTCATTTAACAGATGCTCTTATCCAGTGCGACTTACAGCAACAATAAGGACACCTCGGCAGATTCTTTCTTCTCATCGGCTTTGGGGTTCGAACCGGTGACCTTTCATTTACCTAGGATACCTGCCGCTCTCTTTTCTATTTGACAAATGCAGGTAGGAGCCTTTCCTGTTTCATTCTGTTTGCCTCCGTTCGGTTCTTAAACAGTAACCGGTTTCCATAATGCATACACCCTTGCTGTTCCTGTGAAGCAATTCATTATTTCACCAGTAGAGGCGCCGTTGTTACACAAATCACCATGGAGTCAAACACAGTGGTGAATTAGTGAATCTCATGTTTTCAGTCAGTATTGAAACAGCAGCAAATCCACAGTAAACACAGAGACAGCATGTCTGGACATGAAAGTGTAGATGTTTTTCTGGTCAGACTGATGTAAGTATGTTCCAGTATGTTAGAAGGTAGACCATGATTCACGTTTTAAATATGTCTTTTCAGCTTTATGTGCCACTACTTTAAACATAGATTTGTAATCTAAGCCACGATAAAATAAAAGGTCGGATAAATCTAATGTATTTTTTTAACTAGGCAAGTCAGTTAAGAACAAATTCTTATTCACAATGACGGCCTACTGTCAAACCGTAACCGGACTGAGCTGGGGCAATGATGGCCTACCCGGCCAAGCCGTAACCCCGACGACTGACTGGGCAATGATGGCCTACCCCGGCCAAACCGTAACCCGGACGACGCTGGGGCAATGATGGCCTTCCCCCGGCCAAACCGTACGACGCTGGGGCAATTGTGCGCCGCACTATTGGACTCCCAATCACGGCCAGTAGTGATACAGCCTGGATTCGAACCAGGGTCTGTAGTGACACCGAGATCCAGTGCAGCTTAGAACGCTGCGCCACTCAGGTGCCCGTAAGGTGGTAAGGCAGTAAGTTACTCACTGACCTCATAGATGATCAGTGGGTACTGCTGACTTCATAGAAGATCAATAAGTACTCACTGACCTCATAGAAAATAAATAAGGTAGTAAGGTACTCACTGACCTCATAGAAGATCAATAAGGTAGTAAGGTACTCACTGAGTTCATAGAATATCAATAAGGTACTCACTGGCCTCATAGAAGATCAATAAGGCAATAAGGTACTCACTGACCTCATAGAAGAACAATAAGGTAGTAAGGTACTCACTGAGTTCATAGAATATCAAGACTCACTGACCTCATAGAAGATCAATAAGGCAATAAGGTACTCACTGACCTCATAGAAGAACAATAAGGTAGTAAGGTACTCACTGAGTTCATAGAATATCAATAAGGTACTCACTGACCTCATAGAAGATCAATAAGGCAATAAGGTACTCACTGACCTCATAGAAGATCAATAAGGTACTCACTGACTTCATAGAATATCAATAAGGTACTCACTGACCTCATAGAAAATAAATAAGGTAGTAAGATACTCACTGACCTCATAGAAGATCAATAAGGTAGTAAGGTACTCACTGAGTTCATAGAATATCAATAAGGTACTCACTGACCTCATAGAAGCTCAATAAGGCAATAAGGTACTCACTGACCTCATAGAAGATCAATAAGGTAGTAAGGTACTCACTGACCTCATAGAAGATCAATAAGGTAGTAAGGTACTCACTGAGTTCATAGAAGATCAATAAGGTACTCACTGACTTCATAGAATATCAATAAGGTACTCACTGACCTCATAGAAGATCAATAAGGCAATAAGGTACTCACTGACCTCATAGAAGATCAATAAGGCAATAAGGTACTCACTGACCTCATAGAAGATCAATAAGGCAATAAGGTACTCACTGACCTCATAGAAGATCAATAAGGCAATAAGGTACTCACTGACCTCATAGAAGATCAATAAGGCAATAAGGTACTCACTGACCTCATAGAAGATCAATAAGGCAATAAGGTACTCACTGACCTCATAGAAGATCAATAGGGTAGTAAGGTACTCACTGAGTTCATAGAATATCAATAAGGTACTCACTGACCTCATAGAAGATCAATAAGCTAGTAAGGTACTCACTGAGTTCATAGAATATCAATAAGGTACTCACTGACCTCGTAGAAGATCAATAAGGCAATACTCACTGACCTCATAGAAGATCAATAAGGTAAGGTACTCACTGACCTCATAGTCAATAAGAAGATCACTGAGTTCATAGAAGATCAGTAAGGTACTCACTGACCTCATAGAAGATCAATAAGGCAATAAGGTACTCACTGAGTTCATAGAATAATCAATAAGGTACTCACTGACCTCGTAGAAGAAGGGGTGTCCTGCCATGTCAAAGATGTTCACTTTGATCTCTCTGTCTCGCACCTGGACTCTGAAAAACAAACACCCAATCAGTCACACAGACGTCAGTAGTCTCTACAGCAGTGGTTCTCAACAAGGGAACTAGTAAGCTTTCTGGTAAAATGTACACAACAAGGGGCACTTCATGCAGAGCAGGGATTTCGTTCATTTTTCATTTACACTATTATTGCATTATTGTTGATCCAAGCTCAGAACGCTTATATTCTGGTTCCCAACACGGCTGCCTCTTAGCGAACAAGTGGAATCATAAACAGTTGCTTGTTCGTTATGTTTGCCTGCCTCTCCTGACAGCAATGGAACTGCGCTGGGATGATAGAAATACACGTGAGTTTACAAAACATTAAGAACACCTTCCTAATACTGAGTTGCTGAACAGCCTCAATTCATCAGGACATGGACTCTACAAGGTGTTCCACAGGGATGCTGGCCCATGTTGACTCCAATGCTTCACCACAGTTGTGTCAAGTTGGCTGGGTGTCCTTTGGGTGGGTGGACTGTTTCTGATACACACGGGGAAACCGTTGAGCGTGAAAAAAACCCAGCAGCGCTTGCAGTTCTTGACACAAACCGGTGCGCTCTGGCACCTACTACCATACCCCCGTTCAAAGGCACTTAAATATTTTGTCTTCGCCATTCACCTTCTGAATGACACATGTCTCAATTGTCTCAAAGTTTGAAAATACCTTTTAACCACCTGTCTCCTCCCCTTCATCTAAGTGGATTTTTTTAACAGGTGACATCACTAAGGGATCATAGCTTTCACCTGGATTCACCTGGTCAGTCTATGTCATGGAAAGAGCAGGTGTTACATAATGTTTTCGTAAACTCAGTGTATGCCTCTTACTGCTACAACATGTGTCATCATTAGGGGACAACTTACTTGGTGACCCCATAGTCGATCCCTATGGTGGCCAGATACTTGGGCACAAACCTCTTCTCACAGTATCGCTTGATGATGCAGCTCTGTAATGAGGAAAAAGTAGTAGACGTGTATAAAAGTAACAAACATATATATATAGGAGCACATTGCACGTGGAAACTATGTGTCATTCTATGCAGCGATTGCCGTGTAGGCATGGGTGATCGTGATGGTATTGATGCATTCTGCGATAGGCTACCCTAGCTGGCATGCTTTAGACAGGGACATCATCTTTTAGTTATTTTGCAGATGCTCTTATCCAGAGAGACTTGCAGTATTTAATGCTGTATTTCAAATGGCACCTTATGGGCCCGTGGGAATCGAACCCAGAACACTGGCATTGCAAGTGCCACGGTCCACCAACTGAGCCACACAGTACCATGTGGGCTCCCGAGTGGCACAGCGGTCTAAGGCACTGCATTTCAGTGCTAGAAGTGTCATTTCAGACACCCTGGTTTGATTCCAGGCTGCGTCACAACCGGCAGTGATTGGGAGTCCCATAGGGCGGTGCGCCAATTCACCCAGCGTCGGCCGGTGTAGGCTGTCATTGTAAATAAGAATATGTTCTTTAACTGACTTGCCTGGTTAAATAAATGAATAAAGAATGATGGAAAGTCGCTATCTAACATCTGTTTGTATCTAACTTGCTTTGTCTATTGCCTGTGTAAACCTGGAGATTCCACCAAGTAGGTGGAGATATTGCCATAGGCTACATCAAATCAAATGTATGTATATTGCCCTTCTTGCATCAGCTGATATCTCAAAGTACTGTGGGCCATTTGATAGGGTTGTCTGCACAGCTGGTTTCCGGTGAGGTAAGTATAATGCGACAGTTTATTTTATTGAAATGACATTATTACATCATGAGTAATGAGAGCACCTAACCTTCTCCGGCGTGGTCACGTTAAACCACGATTTTCCGTGTTGTATCTATTGTAAATCAGTTTTATTTTATTTCATAAAATACTGACGTAGGAGCTCCAGTCTACACGCACACACACACTAGTCACCGTTCAACTCCATCGTAAATGGCAGAGTTGAGTTTATTCGTCTAGCTAGGTACCTGTCTTCTTACATTGATCTGACGTTGTTAAGAAATAAAATCATCTCATTTAACTAGGTGACTCACCTTGCCCACCTCGGCATTGCCAAGACTGATCACTTTCACGCGGAGCGATTTCTTGTTCTCGCGTCTCTTCTGCACATTTGAGTCCATGCTAATGAGATTGACCAAGTATGTTAAAATATGTTATTTACGTCTTCGATGATGGCTGTTAAAAGACAGTTGGAATTTCAATCTTAGCTTAGCTTAGTTTAGCACGTCCCTTATTAACGTTATCTGGCTAGCGGGACATGTACTCCATCGTTAACGACAGTATACACCCCAGCATCTAAAATATTAGCTAGACTCGTCAAAAAAAATCTGGACAAGTGAAATATGCATCGTATGGGATAGGTAGCTTGCATGTGCTATTATAGCCAGCTCCGCTGTTTTGCACAACAAACACCTGTCTGTCAATGAATCTTATGTGCGGCAGCAGATGCATTATGAAGTCAGCAAAACCGTAGACATCCGCGTGGTCTATGATGTCATAAACCCTACAAATTCCAGCGTTGGGTGAAAAATGGGAGCCATGTTGGTCAGGGACAAATACAAAACCCAGTCTAATTGGAATGAATGGCAGTAAAAAGGCATAATCTTGATTTATTTATGCAGGAAAAAATAAAAGCAAGGTATCAGGAATTGTGTTTTATAATTGTCAACCTAAAATACAGTCTTATAGTTATACTGTATTTTATACTGTATTTATAATTATACGTCTACATTTGTGTTTTCTTGGAAAGCTTTGGGTGTTATTACATGATACAATATCACCACTTGTTATATTTACAACATATGTATTGTGTATGGCTGGATTGATTGTGTTGTTTGAATGGACTGTTGGCATTTTGGCAGTTAATTTGGGTGAAAAGTGGTTGGCTAGCTAACAAACATACATTGCCGATAAATTCTTAAGATATTGTGTAAAATAATTAATTTTATCTCAGCACTGGCAAACCATGGTTGACCAATTCTCTGACCAAAATATCGGACTTTCATACCAGAAGGGTCCATACACTCCAGTATTCTAATTCCTAA
>NW_027010807.1:0-28389 GCF_036934945.1 Oncorhynchus masou masou | reverse complement strand
AAGCATTTAGTTAGGTATTACTGCACTGTTGGCGCTAGAAACACAAGCATTAGGTATTACTGTACTGTTGGAGCTAGAAACACAAGCATTTATCTAGATATTACTGCTCTGTTGGAGCTAGAAACACAAGCATTTAGTTAGGTATTACTGCACTGTTGGAGCTAGAAACACAAGCATTTAGTTAGGTATTACTGCACTGTTGGAGCTAGAAACACAAGCATTTAGTTAGGTATTACTGCACTGTTGGAGCTAGAAACACAAGCATTAGATATTACTGCACTGTTGGAGCTAGAAACACAAGCATTTAGTTAGGTATTACTGCACTGTTGGAGCTAGAAACACAAGCATTAGGTATTACTGCACTCTTGGAGCTAGAAACACAAGCATTAGATATTACTGCACTGTTGGAGCTAGAAACACAAGCATTTAGTTAGGTATTACTGCACTGTTGGAGCTAGAAACACAATCATTTAGTTAGGTATTACTGCACTGTTGGAGCTAGAAACACAAGCATTAGGTATTACTGCACTGTTGGAGCTAGAAACACAAGCATTAGGTATTACTGTACTGTTGGAGCTAGAAACACAAGCATTAGGTATTACTGTACTGTTGGAGCTAGAAACACAAGCATTAGGTATTACTGCACTGTTGGAGCTAGAAACACAAGCATTAGGTATTACTGCACTGTTGGAGCTAGAAACACAAGCATTAGGTATTACTGCACTGTTGGAGCTAGAAACACAAGCATTAGGTATTACTGCACTGTTGGAGCTAGAAACACAAGCATTAGGTATTACTGCACTGTTGGAGCTAGAAACACAAGCATTTCGCTTTCCCTGCCAAATATGTGTACGTGACTAATAAGATTAGTTTTTTATTTGAGGTGTACCTACCATAGGAGTCACCTCAAAGCGTACCGTTGACTTTGTACAGACCTACTGTGCTGCAGGAGTTGTGACCTGTTTTTGTTGTTGTTGTTGGTCATCTCCTCTCCCTCTTTCGTCTCTTCTCTCTCTTCTCCCCCAGCTGTTCTCCTTGATGGACATGAAGCCCCCAATATCTCGAGCCAAGATGATATCCATCACTAAGTCAGCCATCAAAGCTATGAAGGTAAGTTGTGTGTGGTATGAGAGTATAAATCGATGCTTTGTGGAGGGAGAGAAGTCGTGCTCTCGACAGGGACAGCTGGTGGGTGGTGTGTGTGTGTGTGTGTGTGTGTGTGTGTGTGTGTGTGTGTGTGTGTGTGTGTGTGTGTGTGTGTGTGTGTGTGTGTGTGTGTGTGTGTGTGTGTGTGATAAAACCACTGAACCAGCTCCGTCTGCTCGGTTCCGTGTCGGACCACAAGTCTAAGGCAACACCATGTGTTTCTGTTTCCAAGTCCTCCGAGCCAGACACAGATTAAATGGTTTCTGTTGAGATTCGGACAACTGAACCATTTTCCCCGATCCAATTCTAACTGCCGTTAATTAAGGTAAATCCGTTTTTGAATTCAATCACTTTTTTTTTTTGTTGATAGCATCCATTTTGTTTTAAACAAAACATTCCATACATGTTTTCCCACGGAAGAAGTGGTCAGAAAGTGATGTTTTCGGACCTGAAGGCCAAAACATTCAGGAGATCAAAGGTGCTCAAAGTTGACCCGTTTTTGCATAACGTGAAACAGTCATGTCTCCACTGGAACATATGAAGGGTTGAGTTTGATACCATTTAAAAAAACTTTACAAACAGCGTTGTCAAACTATTTCATATTATTATTATTATAAAAAAATTTTTAATAACAATGAACCTTGACCAATAACAGTTTGCCGTAGTTCCCTAGAACAGTTGAGCCTGTCACGTGTTTGTTTTGTAAATTACACAGCAGGAGAAAGAGCGGGAACCGATGAGGTCAGCTGTGTATTGGGTTTAACTTGCTAGTTATCTCAGTTAGTATCTGAATTAATATGGAGACGGGCATCGTATAGTGTTAGCTTTCTGCTGTGCTAGTTATCTCAGTTAGTATCTGAATTAATATGGAGACAGGCATCGTATAGTGTTAGCTTTCTGCTGTGCTAGTTATCTCAGTGTCTGAATTAATATGGAGACAGGCATCGTTAGTGTTAGCTTTCTGCTGTGCTAGTTATCTCAGTGTCTGAATTAATTTTGGAGACGGGCATCGTATAGTGTTAGCTTTCTGCTGTGCTAGTTATCTCAGTGTCTGAATTAATTTTGGAGACGGGCATCGTATAGTGTTAGCTTTCTGCTGTGCTAGTTATCTCAGTGTCTGAATTAATATGGAGACGGGCATCGTATAGTGTTGGCTTTCTGCTGTGCTAGTTATCTCAGTGTCTGAATTAATATGGAGACGGGCATCGTATAGTGTTAGCTTTCTGCTGTGCTAGTTATCTCAGTGTCTGAATTAATATGGAGACAGGCATCGTATAGTGTTAGCTTTCTGCTGTGCTAGTTATCTCAGTATCTGAATTAATATGGAGACAGGCATCGTATAGTGTTAGCTTTCTGCTGTGTTTGAGAAGTCAAAGCGCTCTGGATAAGTTCTTGATTTCCTTGCGTTTTTATTCTCCTCTGCTCCTCCTCCCTCTTCTCCGAGCAGAGCAGGCCCGTTGCCCTAGCAACTCCACACAGACTCTGTGTAACATGGTACTATGTCAGTGGTCATACCTTCCTGTCTGGTAGTAATGTGGTTACCATGGTAACATGTCAGATTGGTCATGCCTTCTTGTCTGGTAGTAATGGGGCTACCATGGTAACATGTCAGAGCGTTTATACCTTCCTGTGTTGTGGTAATGGGGTTACCTTGGTAACACGTCAGAGTGTTTATGCCTTCCTGTCTGGTGTCCCTTATACAGTATTAGTTCCTTGATCCTGGTCCAGAATACCCAGGGTTTCTCCCTCCTCATATTGACTGATACCTGATCATGGTGTAGAACATACAGGGTTTCTCCCTCCCCATATTGACTGATCCTGGTCCAGAATACCCAGGGTTCCTCCCTCCTCATATTGACTGATACCTGATCATGGTGTAGAACATACAGGGTTTCTCCCTCCCCATATTGACTGATCCTGGTCCAGAATACCCAGGGTTCCTCCCTCCTCATATTGACTGATCCTGGTCCAGAATACCCAGGGTTTCTCCCTCCTCATATTGACTGATCATGGTCCAGAATACCCAGGGTTTCTCCCTCCCCATATTGACTGATCCTGGTCCAGAATACCCAGGGTTTCACCCTCCCCATATTGACTGATCATGGTCCAGAATACCCAGGGTTCCTCCCTCCCCATATTGACTGATCCTGGTTCAGAATACCCAGGGTTTCTCCCTCCTCATATTGACTGATCCTGGTCCAGAATACCCAGGGTTTCTCCCTCTCCATATTGACTGATACCATTAAATAATAATACAAAATACAATACCACAAGTAAAGTTATGTAGTTAAATGTTAATGCTGCTTCACCAGGTCTCTGTCCATTCAGAGACGTCAGTATCAAGCCTGTCTGTCAGAGTGCCAGGTCTCTGTCCATTCAGAGACATCAGTGTCTGTCTGTCTCTGTCTGTCTGTCTGTCTGTCTGTCTGTCTGTCTGTCTGTCTGTCTGTCTGTCTGTCTGTCTGTCTGTCTGTCTGTCTGTCTGTCTGTCTGTCTGTCTGTCTGTCTGTCTGTCTGTCTGTCTGTCTGTCTGTCTGTCTGTCTGTCTGTCTGTCTGTCTGTCTGTCTGTCTGTCTGTCTGTCTGTCTGTCTGTCTGTCTGTCTGTCTGTCTGTCTGTCTGTCTGTCTGTCTGTCTGTCTGTCTGTCTGTCTGTCTGTCTGTCTGTCTGTCTGTCTGTCTGTCTGTCTGTCTGTCTGTCTGTCTGTCTGTCTGTCTGTCTGTCTGTCTGTCTGTCTGTCTGTCTGTCTGTCTGTCTGTCTGTCTGTCTGTCTGTCTGTCTGTCTGTCTGTCTGTCTGTCTGTCTGTCTGTCTGTCTGTCTGTCTGTCTGTCTGTCTGTCTGTCTGTCTGTCTGTCTGTCTGTCTGTCTGTCTGTCTGTCTGTCTGTCTGTCTGTCTGTCTGTCTGTCTGTCTGTCTGTCTGTCTGTCTGTCTGTCTGTCTGTCTGTCTGTCTGTCTGTCTGTCTGTCTGTCTGTCTGTCTGTCTGTGCCTGCCTGCCTGCCTGCCTGTCTGTCTGTCTGTCTGTCTGTCTGTCTGTCTGTCTGTCTGTCTGTCTGTCTGTCTGTCTGTCTGTCTGTCTGTCTGTCTGTCTGTCTGTCTGTCTGTCTGTCTGTCTGTCTGTCTGTCTGTCTGTCTGTCTGTCTGTCTGTCTGTCTGTCTGTCTGTCTGTCTGTCTGTCTGTCTGTCTGTCTGTCTGTCTGTCTGTCTGTCTGTCTGTCTGTCTGTCTGTCTGTCTGTCTGTCTGTCTGTCTGTCTGTCTGTCTGTCTGTCTGTCTGTCTGTCTGTCTGTCTGGACAGAGTGTCTATGTGATGGTTACATGTTTCTTGTAACACACATAGGTCACTGTTCTATTACCAATGGCAGTTAGGGTAGGTCGTATTTGACTCACAAACAAGTACTATGTTGAAGTTTGAACAGGTCAGACTAAAACCTACCTAATTCTGTTCTCCTCATCGATGACTGTTGATGAGCAGGCACGTGGTCAGGCTGGAGGTGAGGTCTTTGCCAGAGCCTCATTGATGGACATAGCAGCATAGCTTAGTTCCTGGCCCCTCATCAAAGATACTGGTCGATCACACACACACACACACGCACACACACACACGCGCACACACACACGCAAACGCACACACAGAGAGATTACATTATCAATGGTGGTTATGATTAACTTGGTGGAACCAAACTGATGGATGTGTCCAGCTTTCTATTTCACTTCAGATATCATCAAATTAAATAGAATGATAAACACAGATCAGGCTGGTTCCCACCAGGCTAGGTTATACCCTGGACATTATATAGTGATCAGGCTGGTTCCACCAGGCTGGGTTATACCCTGGACATTATATAGTGATCAGGCTGGTTCCACCAGGCTAGGTTATACCCTGGACATTATATAGTGATCAGGCTGGTTCCACCAGGCTAGGTTATACCCTGGACATTATATAGTGATCAGGCTGGTTCCACCAGGCTAGGTTATACCCTGGGCATTATATAGTGATCAGGCTGGTTCCACCAGGCTAGGTTATACCCTGGACATTATATAGTGATCAGGCTGGTTCCCATCAGGCTAGGTTATATCCTGGACATTATATAGTGATCAGGCTGGTTCCCACCAGGCTAGGTTATACCCTGGACATTATATAGTGATCAGGCTGGTTATACCAGGCTAGGTTATACCCTGGACATTATATAGTGATCAGGCTGGTTCCACCAGGCTAGGTTATACCCTGGACATTATATGGTGATCAGGCTGGTTATACCCTGGACATTATATAGTGATCAGGCTGGTTCCACCAGGCTAGGTTATACCCTGGACATTATATAGTGATCAGGCTGGTTCCACCAGGCTAGGTTATACCCTGGACATTATATAGTGATCAGGCTGGTTCCACCAGGCTAGGTTATACCCTGGACATTATATAGTGATCAGGCTGGTTCCACCAGGCTAGGTTATACCCTGGACACTATATAGTGATCAGGCTGGTTCCACCAGGCTAGGTTATACCCTGGACATTATATGGTGATCAGGCTGGTTATACCAGGCTAGGTTATACCCTGGACATTATATAGTGATCAGGCTGGTTCCACCAGGCTAGGTTATACCCTGGACATTATATAGTGATCAGGCTGGTTCCACCAGGCTAGGTTATACCCTGGACATTATATAGTGATCAGGCTGGTTCCACCAGGCTAGGTTATACCCTGGACATTATATAGTGATCAGGCTGGTTCCACCAGGCTAGGTTATACCCTGGACATTATATAGTGATCAGGCTGGTTCCACCAGGCTAGGTTATACCCTGGACATTATATAGTGATCAGGCTGTTTCCACCAGGCTAGGTTATACCCTGGACACTATATAGTGATCAGGCTGGTTCTACCAGGCTAGGTTATACCCTGGACATTATATAGTGATCAGGCTGGTTCCACCAGGCTGGGTTATACCCTGGACATTATATAGTGATCAGGCTGGTTCCACCAGGCTAGGTTATACCCTGGACATTATATAGTGATCAGGCTGGTTCCCACCAGGCTAGGTTATACCCTGGACATTATATAGTGATCAGGCTGGTTCCCACCAGGCTAGGTTATACCCTGGACATTATATAGTGATCAGGCTGGTTATACCCTGGACATTATATAGTGATCAGGCTGGTTCCACCAGGCTAGGTTATACCCTGGACAAAGCTGTTGTCACTGACAGGTGAAGGTTGCTGGCTGGATACTTGCCAACATGTTCCATTCATAGGAATGTTCCCAGTGAGGTCATGTGGTTGACTGTTCCATTCATTGGAATGTTCCCAGTGAGGTCATGTGGTTGACTGTTCCATTCATTGGAATGTTCCCAGTGAGGTCATGTGGTTGACTGTTCTATTCATTGGAATGTTCCCAGTGAGGTCATGTGGTTGACTGTTCTATTCATAGGAATGTTCCCAGTGAGGTCACGTGGTTGACTGTTCTATTCATAGGAATGTTCCCAGTGAGGTCATGTGGTTGACTGTTCCATTCATTGGAATGTTCCCAGTGAGGTCATGTGGTTGACTGTTCCATTCATTGGAATTTTCCCAGTGAGGTCATGTGGTTGACTGTTCTATTCATAGGAATGCTCACAGTGAGCTAGCAACAACAGAGGAGGTGTAACAGGGCTACTTCTATCGTAGGAGTCGAGGGAGACTGGTCACAACAGAGGAGGTGTAACAGGGCTACTTCTATCGTAGGAGTCGAGGGAGACTGGTCACAACAGAGGAGGTGTAATGGGGCTACTTCTATCATAGGAGTCGAGGGAGACTCTGGTCACAACAGAGGAGGTGTAACAGGGCTACTTCTATCGTAGGAGTCGAGGGAGACTGGTCACAACAGAGGAGGTGTAACAGGGCTACTTCTATCGTAGGAGTCGAGGGAGACTGGTCACAACAGAGGAGGTGTAACAGGGCTACTTCTATCATAGGAGTCGAGGGAGACTGGTCACAACAGAGGAGGTGTAATGGGGCTACTTCTATCGTAGGCGTCGAGGGAGACTGGTCACAACAGAGGAGGTGTAATGGGGCTACTTCTATCATAGGAGTCGAGGGAGACTAGCAACAACAGAGGAGGTGTAACAGGGCTACTTCTATCATAGGAGTCGAGGGAGACTAGCAACAACAGAGGAGGTGTAACAGGGCTACTTCTATCGTAGGAGTCGAGGGAGACTGGTCACAACAGAGGAGGTGTAACAGGGCTACTTCTATCGTAGGAGTCGAGGGAGACTGGTCACAACAGAGGAGGTGTAGCAGGGCTACTTCTATCGTAGGAGTCGAGGGAGACTGGCAACAACAGAGGAGGTGTAATGGGGCTACTTCTATCGTAGGAGTCGAGGGAGACTAGCAACAACAGAGGAGGTGTAACAGGGCTACTTCTATCGTAGGAGTCGAGGAGACTAGCAACAACAGAGGAGGTGTAACAGGGCTACTTCTATCATAGGAGTCGAGGGAGACTCTGGTCACAACAGAGGAGGTGTAACAGGGCTACTTCTATCGTAGGAGTCGAGGGAGACTAGCAACAACAGAGGAGGTGTAACAGGGCTACTTCTATCGTAGGCGTCGAGGGAGACTGGTCACAACAGAGGAGGTGTAATGGGGCTACTTCTATCATAGGAGTCGAGGGAGACTAGCAACAACAGAGGAGGTGTAACAGGGCTACTTCTATCGTAGGAGTCGAGGGAGACTGGCAACAACAGAGGAGGTGTAACAGGGCTACTTCTATCATAGGAGTCGAGGGAGACTGGCAACAACAGAGGAGGTGTAACAGGGCTACTTCTATCGTAGGAGTCGAGGGAGACTAGCAACAACAGAGGAGGTGTAACAGGGCTACTTCTATCATAGGAGTCGAGGGAGACTGGTCACAACAGAGGATGTGTAACAGGGCTACTTCTATCATAGGCGTCGAGGGAGACTGGTCACAACAGAGAAGGTGTAACAGGGCTACTTCTATCGTAGGCGTCGAGGGAGACTGGTCACAACAGAGGAGGTGTAACAGGGCTACTTCTATCATAGGAGTCGAGGGAGACTGGTCACAACAGAGGAGGTGTAGCAGGGCTACTTCTATCGTAGGAGTCGAGGGAGACTGGCAACAACAGAGGAGGTGTAATGGGGCTACTTCTATCGTAGGAGTCGAGGGAGACTAGCAACAACAGAGGAGGTGTAACAGGGCTACTTCTATCGTAGGAGTCGAGGGAGACTAGCAACAACAGAGGAGGTGTAACAGGGCTACTTCTATCGTAGGAGTCGAGGGAGACTGGTCACAACAGAGGAGGTGTAACAGGGCTACTTCTATCGTAGGAGTCGAGGGAGACTGGTCACAACAGAGGAGGTGTAATGGGGCTACTTCTATCATAGGAGTCGAGGGAGACTCTGGTCACAACAGAGGAGGTGTAACAGGGCTACTTCTATCGTAGGAGTCGAGGGAGACTAGCAACAACAGAGGAGGTGTAACAGGGCTACTTCTATCGTAGGCGTCGAGGGAGACTGGTCACAACAGAGGAGGTGTAATGGGGCTACTTCTATCATAGGAGTCGAGGGAGACTAGCAACAACAGAGGAGGTGTAACAGGGCTACTTCTATCGTAGGAGTCGAGGGAGACTGGCAACAACAGAGGAGGTGTAACAGGGCTACTTCTATCATAGGAGTCGAGGGAGACTGGCAACAACAGAGGAGGTGTAACAGGGCTACTTCTATCGTAGGAGTCGAGGGAGACTAGCAACAACAGAGGAGGTGTAACAGGGCTACTTCTATCATAGGAGTCGAGGGAGACTGGTCACAACAGAGGATGTGTAACAGGGCTACTTCTATCATAGGCGTCGAGGGAGACTGGTCACAACAGAGAAGGTGTAACAGGGCTACTTCTATCGTAGGCGTCGAGGGAGACTGGTCACAACAGAGGAGGTGTAACAGGGCTACTTCTATCATAGGAGTCGAGGGAGACTAGCAACAACAGAGGAGGTGTAACAGGGCTACTTCTATCGTAGGAGTCGAGGGAGACTGGTCACAACAGAGGAGGTGTAACAGGGCTACTTCTATCGTAGGAGTCGAGGGAGACTAGCAACAACAGAGGAGGTGTAACAGGGCTACTTCTATCGTAGGAGTCGAGGGAGACTGGCAACAACAGAGGAGGTGTAACAGGGCTACTTCTATCATAGGAGTCGAGGGAGACTGGTCACAACAGAGGAGGTGTAACAGGGCTACTTCTATCATAGGAGTCGAGGGAGACTGGTCACAACAGAGGAGGTGTAACAGGGCTACTTCTATCATAGGAGTCGAGGGAGACTGGTCACAACAGAGGAGGTGTAACAGGGCTACTTCTATCATAGGAGTCGAGGGAGACTGGCAACAACCATGGCACTTTCATTCTGAGTTCTTGCTTGACAAGTTGTTAAAATAGCAAGTGAACCTTCGAATGCAATTTATTTTTGGAGGTCGGTCAACCATTGCTCCTTCTGGTAGATTCCGGCGTCCGTTCAACTGTGCGCTTTTTGCCGAACAGAAAAACAGGGTCGACGATTGTCATCATCCCTCAATTATAAACGTAGCTCGAGAAATAAGGTCATCTCGTTTTTGAAGTTAATTCTATGCTTTATAGACCGACTAATTTGTTATTTAAAAAAAATAAAAAAAATTCTGGAATAGAAACGCTGTTTGTAAAGTTTTTTTAAATGGTATCAAACTCAACCCTTCATATGTTCCAGTGGAGACATGACTGTTTCACGTTATGCAAATACGGGTCAACTTTGAGCACCTTTGATCTCCTGAATGTTTTGGCCTTCAGGTCCGAAAACATCACTTTCTGACCACTTCTTCCTTGGGAAAACATGTATGGAATGTTTTGTTTAAAACAAAATGGATGCTCTCAACAACAACAAAAAAGTGATTGAATTCAAAACGGATTTACCTTAATTAACGGCAGTTAGAATTGGATCGGGGGAAAATGGTTCAGTTGTCCGAATCTCAACAGAAACCATTTAATCTGTGTCTGGCTCGGAGGACTTGGAAACAGAAACACATGGTGTTGCCTTAGACTTGTGGTCCGACACGGAACCGAGCAGACGGAGCTGGTTCAGTGGTTTTATCTCACACACACACACACACACACACACACACACACACACACACACACAAAATTATTAATGTTTTTAACAAAAGGATGTGAGAAAAAGTGATTTTAAAACCCATTAATGACTGAACGTCTCCATTAAAATATATATAACCTTTATTTAACGAGGCAAGTCGATCAAGAACAAATTCTTATTTATAATGACGGCCTATCGGGGAACCGTGGGTTAAACTGCCTCGTTCAGGGGAACAGTGGGTTAACTGGTCTAGGAACAGTGGGTTAAACTGCCTCGTTCAGGGGAACAGTGGGTTAACTGGTCTAGGAACAGTGGGTTAACTGCCTTGTTCAGGGGAACAGTGGGTTAACTGCCTCGTTCAGGGGAACAGTGGGTTAACTGCCTCGTTCAGGGGAACAGTGGGTTAACTGCCTCGTTCAGGGAACAGTGGGTTAACTGCCTCGTTCAGGGAACAGTGGGTTAACTGCCTCGTTCAGGGAACAGTGGGTTAACTGCCTCGTTCAGGGGAACAGTGGGTTAACTGCCTCGTTCAGGGAACAGTGGGTTAACTGCCTCGCTCAGGGGAACAGTGGGTTAAACTGCCTCGTTCAGGGGGCAGAACGACCGATTTCGACCTTGTCAGCTCGGGGGGGATTTGATCTTGCAACCTTTCGGTTACAAGTCCAACGCTCGAACCACTAGGCTACCTGCCGCCCCCAGGATACACTAAACATCCTTTTAATGAAGCCTAGTCCTGCACTGGAAAACTGGCTCCATTTGAAAAGAGAATTTTAAGTCCTTGACTAGGCTTCCGTCTGTGTCTGTTACTAAAACTCTGTGACATCTCTCTTCTCCCCTTCCAGTTATATAAACACGTGGTCCAGATTGTTGAGAAGTTCGTTAAAAAGGTGAGGTGCCTCCACACGTCATCATCTTCTACACACTATACTTTCGGGATAGTCAACTCTGATCCTTAAGAGATCCTAATTACTGCTAGTTTTCTGTTCTACCTAATAATCAATATCACCCAGTTGGTGACCCGGGCCAACATCAGTCCCTGATTTTAAAGGTGAAGAATTTAAGAAAGCAGTGGAACTGGCTTGGAGGTTCATTGGGGCCTAAATATTATCCACATCCCAAACTTCCTAGCATTGGGGCCTAGACATTATCCACAGCCCAAACTTCCTAGCATTGGGGGTTGTTTCTGGATATGGAGTGTTGATGTGTTGGATGTTACACTGAAGACTCACTTTTACATATCTATATATCTCGTGCTGTCTGCCTGTCTCGCTGTCTGTCTGCCTGTCTCGCTGTCTGTCTGTCTGTCTCGCTGTCTGTCTGTCTCGCTGTCTGTCTGTCTGTCTCGCTGTCTGTCTGTCTGTCTCGCTGTCTGTCTCTGTCTCGCTGTCTGTCTCTGTCTCGCTGTCTGTCTCTGTCTCGCTGTCTGTCTGTCTCGCTGTCTGTCTGTCTGTCTCGCTGTCTGTCTGTCTGTCTGTCTGTCTCGCTGTCTGTCTGTCTGTCTGTCTGTCTCGCTGTCTGTCTGTCTCGCTGTCTGTCTGTCTCGCTGTCTGTCTGTCTCGCTGTCTGTCTGTCTCGCTGTCTGTCTGTCTCGCTGTCTGTCTGTCTCGCTGTCTGTCTGTCTCGCTGTCTGTCTGTCTCGCTGTCTGTCTGTCTCGCTGTCTGTCTGTCTCGCTGTCTGTCTGTCTCGCTGTCTGTCTGTCTCGCTGTCTGTCTGTCTGTCTGTCTGTCTCGCTGTCTGTCTGTCTCGCTGTCTGTCTGTCTCGCTGTCTGTCTGTCTCGCTGTCTGTCTGTCTCGCTGTCTGTCTGTCTCGCTGTCTGTCTGTCTCGCTGTCTGTCTGTCTCGCTGTCTGTCTGTCTCGCTGTCTGTCTCGCTGTCTGTCTGTCTCGCTGTCTGTCTGTCTCGCTGTCTGTCTGTCTCGCTGTCTGTCTGTCTGTCTCGCTGTCTGTCTGTCTGTCTCGCTGTCTGTCTGTCTGTCTCGCTGTCTGTCTGTCTGTCTCGCTGTCTGTCTCGCTGTCTGTCTGTCTCGCTGTCTGTCTGTCTCGCTGTCTGCCTGTCTCGCTGTCTGCCTGGCTGGCTGTCTCGCTGTCTGTCTGTCTCGCTGTCTGTCTGTCTCGCTGTCTGTCTGTCTCGCTGTCTGTCTGTCTCGCTGTCTGTCTGTCTCGCTGTCTGTCTGTCTGTCTGTCTCGCTGTCTGTCTGTCTCGCTGTCTGTCTGTCTCGCTGTCTGTCTGTCTCGCTGTCTGTCTGTCTCGCTGTCTGTCTGTCTCGCTGTCTGTCTGTCTCGCTGTCTGTCTGTCTCGCTGTCTGTCTGTCTCGCTGTCTCGCTGTCTGTCTGTCTCGCTGTCTGTCTGTCTCGCTGTCTGTCTGTCTCGCTGTCTGTCTGTCTCGCTGTCTGTCTGTCTCGCTGTCTGTCTGTCTCGCTGTCTGTGTCTGTCTGTCTGCCTGTCTCGCTGTCTGCCTGGCTGGCTGGCTGTCTGTCTGTGTGGCTGGCTGTCTGTCTGTGTGGCTGGCTGGCTGTCTCGCTGTCTGTCTGTCTCGCTGTCTGTCTGTCTCGCTGTCTGTCTCGCTGTCTGGCTGTCTGTCTCGCTGTCTGGCTGTCTGTCTCGCTGTCTGGCTGTCTGTCTGGCTGTCTGTCTCGCTGGCTGTCTGTCTCGCTGTCTGTCTGTCTGTCTCGCTGTCTGTCTGTCTGTCTCGCTGTCTGTCTGTCTGTCTCGCTGTCTGGCTGTCTGTCTCGCTGTCTGGCTGTCTGTCTCGCTGTCTGTCTCGCTGGCTGGCTGTCTGTCTCGCTGTCTGTCTGTCTCGCTGTCTGTCTGTCTCGCTGTCTGTCTCGCTGTCTGTCTCGCTGTCTGTCTCGCTGTCTGTCTGTCTCGCCTCGCTGTCTGTCTGTGTGTCTCGCTGTCTGTGTGTCTCGCTGTCTGTGTGTCTCGCTGTCTGTCTGTCTCGCTGTCTGTCTGTCTCTCTGTCTGTCTGTCTCGCTGTCTGTCTGTCTCGCTGTCTGTCTGTCTCGCTGTCTGTCTGTCTCGCTGTCTGTCTGTCTCGCTGTCTGGCTGTCTGCCTGTCTGTCTGTCTCGCTGTCTGTCTGTCTCGCTGTCTGTCTGTCTCGCTGTCTGTCTGTCTCGCTGTCTGTCTGTCTCTGTCTGTCTCGCTCTCTGTCTGTCTCGCTGTCTGTCTCGCTGTCTGTCTCGCTGTCTGTCTGTCTCGCTGTCTGTCTGGCTGTCTCGCTGTCTGTCTGGCTGCCTGGCTGCCTGGCTGGCTGGCTGGCTGGCTGGCTGGCTGTGTGTCTCGCTGTCTGTCTCGCTGTCTGTCTGTCTCGCTGTCTGTCTGTCTCGCTGTCTGTCTGTCTCGCTGTCTGTCTGTCTCGCTGTCTGTCTGTCTCGCTGTCTGTCTGTCTCGCTGTCTGTCTGTCTCGCTGTCTGTCTCGCTGTCTGTCTCGCTGTCTGTCTCGCTGTCTGTCTCGCTGTCTGTCTCGCTGTCTGTCTGTCTGTCTCGCTGTCTGTCTGTCTGTCTCGCTGTCTGTCTGTCTCGCTGTCTGTCTGTCTGTCTCGCTGTCTGTCTGTCTCGCTGTCTGTCTGTCTGTCTGTCTCGCTGTCTGTCTGTCTGTCTCGCTGTCTGTCTGTCTGTCTGTCTCGCTGTCTGTCTCGCTGTCTGTCTCGCTGTCTGTCTCGCTGTCTGTCTCGCTGTCTGTCTCGCTGTCTGTCTGTCTGTCTCGCTGTCTGTCTGTCTGTCTCGCTGTCTGTCTGTCTCGCTGTCTGTCTGTCTGTCTCGCTGTCTGTCTGTCTGTCTGTCTCGCTGTCTGTCTGTCTGTCTCGCTGTCTGTCTGTCTGTCTCGCTGTCTGTCTGTCTGTCTGTCTCGCTGTCTGTCTGTCTGTCTGTCTCGCTGTCTGTCTGTCTCGCTGTCTGTCTGTCTCGCTGTCTGTCTGTCTCGCTGTCTGTCTGTCTGTCTCGCTGTCTGTCTGTCTGTCTCGCTGTCTGTCTGTCTGTCTCGCTGTCTGTCTGTCTGTCTCGCTGTCTGTCTGTCTGTCTCGCTGTCTGTCTGTCTGTCTCGCTGTCTGTCTGTCTCGCTGTCTGTCTGTCTCGCTGTCTGTCTGTCTCGCTGTTTGTCTCGCTGTTTGGCTGTCTGTCTGTCTCGCTGTCTGTCTCGCTGTCTGACTGTCTGTCTGCCTGTCTCGCTGTCTGACTGTCTGTCTCGCTGTCTGTCATTCTGTCTTGCTGTCTGTCTGTCTGTCTCGCTGTCTGGCTGTCTGTCTGTCTCGCTGTTTGTCTCGCTGTTTGGCTGTCTGTCTCGCTGTCTGTCTGTCTCGCTGTCTGTCTCGCTGTCTGACTGTCTGTCTGCCTGTCTCGCTGTCTGACTGTCTGTCTCGCTGTCTGTCATTCTGTCTTGCTGTCTGTCTGTCTCGCTGTCTGTCTGTCTCTCTCGCTGTCTGTCTCTCTCGCTGTCTGTCTGTCTCGCTGTCTGTCTGTCTCGCTGTCTGACTGTCTGTCTCGCTGTCTGTCTGTCTCGCTGTCTCGCTGTCTGTCTGTCTCGCTGTCTGTCTGTCTCGCTGTCTGTCTGTCTCGCTGTCTGTCTGTCTCGCTGTCTGTCTGTCTCGCTGTCTGTCTGTCTCGCTGTTTGGCTGTCTGTCTCGCTGTCTGTCTGTCTCGCTGTCTGTCTCGCTGTCTGTCTGCCTGTCTCGCTGTCTGACTGTCTGTCTCGCTGTCTGTCATTCTGTCTTGCTGTCTGTCTGTCTGTCTCGCTGTTTGTCTCGCTGTTTGGCTGTCTGTCTCGCTGTTTGGCTGTCTGTCTCGCTGTCTGTCTGTCTCTCTCGCTGTCTGTCTGTCTCTCTCGCTGTCTGTCTCTCGCTGTCTGTCTCTCTCGCTGTCTGTCTGTCTCGCTGTCTGTCTGTCTCGCTGTCTGACTGTCTGTCTCGCTGTCTGTCTGTCTGTCTCGCTGTCTGTCAGTCTGTCTGTCTGTCTCGCTGTCTGTCTGTCTCGCTGTCTGTCTGTCTCGCTGTCTGTCTGTCTCGCTGTCTGTCTGTCTCGCTGTCTGTCTGTCTCGCTGTCTGTCTGTCTCGCTGTCTGTCTGTCTCGCTGTCTGTCTGTCTCGCTGTCTGTCTGTCTCGCTGTCTGTCTGTCTCGCTGTCTGTCATTCTGTCTCGCTGTCTGTCATTCTGTCTCGCTGTCTGTCATTCTGTCTCGCTGTCTGTCATTCTGTCTCGCTGTCTGTCATTCTGTCTCGCTGTCTGTCATTCTGTCTCGCTGTCTGTCATTCTGTCTCGCTGTCTGTCATTCTGTCTCGCTGTCTGTCATTCTGTCTCGCTGTCTGTCTCGCTGTCTGTCTCTGTCTGTCTGTCTGTCTGTCTCGCTGTCTGTCTGTCTCGCTGTCTGTCTGTCTCGCTGTCTGTCTGTCTCGCTGTCTGTCTGTCTCGCTGTCTGTCTCGCTGTCTGTCTCGCTGTCTGTCTCGCTGTCTGTCTCGCTGTCTGTCTCGCTGTCTGTCTCGCTGTCTGTCTGGCTGTCTGTCTGTCTCGCTATCTGTCTGTCTGTCTCGCTGTCTGTCTGTCTGTCTCGCTGTCTGTCTGTCTGTCTCGCTGTCTGTCTGTCTCGCTGTCTGTCTGTCTCGCTGTCTGTCTGTCTCGCTGTCTGTCTGTCTCGCTGTCTGTCTGTCTCGCTGTCTGTCTGTCTGTCTGTCTCGCTGTCTGTCTCGCTGTCTGTCTCGCTGTCTGTCAGTCTGTCTGTCTGTCTCGCTGTCTGTCTGTCTCGCTGTCTGTGTGTCTCGCTGTCTGTGTGTCTCGCTGTCTGTCTGTCTCGCTGTCTGTCTGTCTCGCTGTCTGTCTGTCTGTCTGTCTGTCTGTCTCGCTGTCTGTCTGTCTGTCTCGCTGTCTGTCTGTCTCGCTGTCTGTCTGTCTCGCTGTCTGTCTGTCTGTCTCGCTGTCTGTCTGTCTCGCTGTCTGTCTGTCTGTCTCGCTGTCTGTCTGTCTGTCTCGCTGTCTGTCTCGCTGTCTGTCTGTCTGTCTCGCTGTCTGTCTGTCTGTCTCGCTGTCTGTCTGTCTCGCTGTCTGTCTGTCTGTCTCGCTGTCTGTCTGTCTGTCTCGCTGTCTGTCTGTCTCGCTGTCTGTCTGTCTGTCTCGCTGTCTGTCTGTCTGTCTCGCTGTCTGTCTCGCTGTCTGTCTGTCTGTCTCGCTGTCTGTCTGTCTCGCTGTCTGTCTGTCTCGCTGTCTGTCTGTCTCGCTGTCTGTCTGGCTGGCTGGCTGGCTGGCTGGCTGTGTGTCTCGCTGTCTGTCTGGCTGGCTGGCTGGCTGTGTGTCTCGCTGTCCGTCTGTGTCTCGCTGTCTGTCTGTCTCGCTGTCTGTCTGTCTCGCTGTCTGTCTGTCTCGCTGTCTGTCTGTCTCGCTGTCTGTCTGTCTCGCTGTCTGTCTTTCTGTCTCGCTCGCTGTCTGTCTTTCCGTCTCGCTCGCTGTCTGTCTTTCTGTCTCGCTGTCTGTCTGTCTGTCTCGCTGTCTGTCTGTCTGTCTGTTTCGCTGTCTGTCTGTCTGTCTCGCTGTCTGTCTGTCTGTCTCGCTGTCTGTCCGTCTGTCTCGCTGTCTGTCTCGCTGTCTGTCTGTCTGTCTCGCTGTCTGTCTGTCTCGCTGTCTGTCTGGCTGGCTGGCTGGCTGGCTGTGTGTCTCGCTGTCTGTCTGTCTCGCTGTCTGTCTGTCTCGCTGTCTGTCTGTCTCGCTGTCTGTCTGTCTCGCTGTCTGTCTGTCTCGCTGTCTGTCTGTCTCGCTGTCTGTCTGTCTCGCTGTCTGTCTGTCTCGCTGTCTGTCTGTCTCGCTGTCTGTCTGTCTCGCTGTCTGTCTCGCTCGCTGTCTGTCTCGCTCGCTGTCTGTCTTTCTGTCTCGCTGTCTGTCTTTCTGTCTCGCTGTCTGTCTGTCTCGCTGTCTGTCTGTCTGTCTGTTTCGCTGTCTGTCTGTCTGTTTCGCTGTCTGTCTGTCTCGCTGTCTGTCTGTCTCGCTGTCTGTCTCGCTGTCTGTCTCGCTGTCTGTCTGTCTGTCTGTCTCGTTGTCTGTCTCACTGTCTGTCTCGCTGTCTGTCTGTCTCCTCTCTCTTTGTCTGTTTGTCTCGCTGTCTGCATGTCTCCTCTCTCTCTCTCTGTCTGCATGTCTCCTCTCTCTCTCTCTGTCTGCATGTCTCCTCTCTCTCTCTCTGTCTGCATGTCTCCTCTCTCTCTCTCTGTCTGCGTGTCTCCTCTCTCTCTCTGTCTGCGTGTCTCCTCTCTCTCTCTCTGTCTGCGTGTCTCCTCTCTCTCTCTTTGTCTGCGTGTCTCCTCTCTCTCTCTTTGTCTGTGTGTCTCCTCTCTCTCTCTTTGTCTGTGTGTCTCCTCTCTCTCTCTTTGTCTGCGTGTCTCCTCTCTCTCTCTGTCTGCGTGTCTCCTCTCTCTCTCTGTCTGCGTGTCTCCTCTCTCCTACTCTGTCTGCATGTCTCCTCTCTCCTACTCTGTCTGCATGTCTCCTCTCTCTCTCTCTGTCTGCATGTCTCCTCTCTCTCTCTCTGTCTGCGTGTCTCCTCTCTCTCTCTCTGTCTGTATGTCTCCTCTCTCTGTCTGTATGTCTCCTCTGTCTGTATGTATGTCTCCTCTCTCTCTCTCTCTCTGTCTGCATGTCTCCTCTCTCTCTCTCTGTCTGCATGTCTCCTCTCTCTCTCTCTGTCTGCATGTCTCCTCTCTCTCTCTCTGTCTGCATGTCTCCTCTCTCTCTCTCTGTCTGCATGTCTCTCTCTCTCTCTGTCTGCATGTCCTCTCTCTCTCTCTGTCTGTATGTCTCCTCTCTCTGTCTGTATGTCTCCTCTCTCTCTCTCTGTCTGCATGTCTCCTCTCTCTGTCTGTATGTCTCCTCTCTCTCTCTCTGTCTGCATGTCTCTCTCTCTCTCTCTGTCTGCATGTCTCCTCTCTCTCTCTCTCTGCATGTCTCTCTCTCTCTGTCTGCATGTCTCCTCTCTCTCTCTCTGTCTGCATGTCTCCTCTCTCTCTCTCTGTCTGCATGTCTCCTCTCTCTCTCTCTGTCTGCATGTCTCTCTCTCTCTCTCTGTCTGTATGTCTCCTCTCTCTCTCTCTGTCTGCATGTCTCCTCTCTCTCTCTCTGTCTGCATGTCTCCTCTCTCTCTCTCTGTCTGCATGTCTCCTCTCTCTCTCTCTGTCTGTATGTCTCCTCTCTCTCTCTCTGTCTGTATGTCTCCTCTCTCTCTCTCTGTCTGTATGTCTCCTCTCTCTCTCTCTGTCTGTATGTCTCCTCTCTCTCTGTCTGCATGTCTCCTCTCTCTCTCTGTCTGTATGTCTCCTGTCTCTCTCTCTCTTTCTGTCTCCTGTCTCTCTCTTTGTCTGCATGTCTCCTCTCTCTCTGTCTGTCTCCCTCCCTCTCTCTCTGTCTGTCTCTCTCTCGCTGTCTGTCGTATATCTCTCTATCTCTCCATTTAATTTTCAATTGACTCTCTTTCTGTCTGTATCTTAATCCCTCCCCCTCCCCCAGTGTAAGCCGGAGTACAAGGTGGCAGGTCTATATGTTGTAGACTCCATTGTCCGACAGTCCCGTCATCAGTTTGGCATGGACAAGGACGTGTTCGGGCCACGGTTCACCAAGAACATCACGGGAACGTTTGAGAACCTCTGTCTCTGTCCCACTGAAGAACGGGTGAGACCATGATGATGATTATAATGGTGGTGAAACAAGTTATAATGGATACCTGAGGACGCTGTACTGACTCATAACAAATCTCTCTCCCTCCTCCTTTCTCCTCTCTCTCCTCTCTCTCCTTTCTCTCTCCTCTCTCTCCTCTCTCTCCTTTCTCTCTCCTCTCTCTCCTTTCTCTCTCCTCTCTCCTTTCTCTCTCCTCTCTTCTTTCTCTCTCTCTCCTTTCTCTCTCTCTCCTTTCTCTCTCCTTCTTTCTCTCTCCTTCTTTCTCTCTCCTTCTTTCTCTCTTTCTCACAATCCTCCCCTCTCTCTCATTCTCTCTCTCTCCATTCTCTCTCTCTCCTTTCTCTCTCTCCTTTCTCTCTCTCCTTTCTCTCTCTACTTTCTCTCTCTCCTTCTTTCTCTCTCCTTCTTTCTCTCTCTCCTTCTTTCTCACTATCCATCTCTCTCTCTCTCCTTTCTCTATCTCCTTCTTTCTCTCTCTCTCTCCCTCTCCCCCCTTCCTATCTGTAGAGTAAGATAGTGCGTGTGTTGAATCTGTGGCAGAAGAATGGTGTGTTTAAGATGGAGATCATCCAGCCTCTTCTAGATATGGCGACGTCTGGTTCCAGCAGTGTTGCAGACACCGAGATGGACGACCCGGACCCAGGTATTACTGTCTGTCTGTTAGCCCAGACCCAGGTATTACTGTCTGTTAGCCCAGACCCAGGTATTGCTGTCTGTTAGCCCAGACCCAGGTATTACTGTCTGTTAGCCCAGACCCAGGTATTACTGTCTGTTAGCCCAGACCCAGGTATTACTGTCTGTTAGCCCAGACCCAGGTATTACTGTCTGTTAGCCCAGACCCAGGTATTACTGTCTGTTAGCCCAGACCCAGGTATTACTGTCTGTTAGCCCAGACCCAGGTATTACTGTCTGTTAGCCCAGACCCAGGTATTACTGTCTGTCTGTTAGCCCAGACCCAGGTGTTACTGTCTGTTAGCCCAGACCCAGGTGTTACTGTCTGTTAGCCCAGACCCAGGTATTACTGTCTGTTAGCCCAGACCCAGGTATTACTGTCTGTTAGCCCAGAACCAGGTATTACTGTCTGTTAGCCCAGACCCAGGTATTACTGTCTGTTAGCCCAGACCCAGGTATTACTGTCTGTTAGCCCAGACCCAGGTATTACTGTCTGTCTGTTAGCCCAGACCCAGGTGTTACTGTCTGTTAGCCCAGACCCAGGTGTTACTGTCTGTTAGCCCAGACCCAGGTGTTACTGTCTGTCTGTTAGCCCAGACCCAGGTGTTACTGTCTGTCTGTTAGCCCAGACCCAGGTATTACTGTCTGTTAGCCCAGACCCAGGTATTACTGTCTGTTAGCCCAGACCCAGGTATTACTGTCTGTTAGCCCAGACCCAGGTATTACAGTCTGTTAGCCCAGACCCAGGTGTTACTGTCTGTTAGCCCAGACCCAGGTATTACTGTCTGTTAGCCCAGACCCAGGTATTACTGTCTGTTAGCCCAGACCCAGGTATTACAGTCTGTTAGCCCAGACCCAGGTGTTACTGTCTGTTAGCCCAGACCCAGGTGTTACTGTCTGTTAGCCCAGACCCAGGTATCAGAGCTGTCTGTCTGCCTGTCTCTGCCTGTCTCTCTGTCTCTCTGCCTCTCTGCCTCTCTGCCTCTCTGTCTCTCTGCCTCTCTGTCTCTCTGTCTCTCTGCCTCTCTGTCTCTCTGCCTCTCTGTCTCTCTGCCTCTCTGTCTCTCTGCCTCTCTGCCTCTCTGTCTCTCTGTCTCTCTGCCTCTCTGTCTCTCTGCCTGTCTCTGTCTCTCTGCCTCTCTGTCTCTCGCTGCCTCTCTGCCTGTCTCTCTCTCTGTCTCTCTGCCTGTCTGTCTCTCTCTCTGTCTCTCTGCCTGTCTCTGTCTGTCTGACTCTCTGTCTCTCTGCCTGTCTCTCTCTCTGTCTCTCTGCCTCTCTGTCTCTCTGCCTGTCTCTCTCTCTGTCTCTCTGCCCGTCTCTCTCTCTCTCTCTGTCTCTCTGCCTGTCTCTCTCTCTGTCTCTCTGCCTGTCTCTCTCTCTCTGTCTCTCTGCCTGTCTCTCTCTCTGTCTCTCTGCCTCTCTGCCTGTCTCTGTCTCTCTGCCTGTCTGTCTCTCGCTGTCTCTCTGCCTGTCTCTCTGCCTGTCTGTCTCGCTCTCTCTCTGCCTGTCTCTGTCTGTCTAACTCTCTTGTACTGCTGTCCTCCAGGTTTCCCCTCATCCCCGTCCCCTGTAAAGGGTAAGGTCACCTCAGTAACGGAAAACACTGTTGTGGCGCCTGTCTCTGTCTGTCTGACTCTCTTGTACTGCTGTCCTCCAGGTTTCCCCTCATCCCCGTCCCCTGTAAAGGGTAAGGTCACCTCAGTAACGGAAAACACTGTTGTGGCGCCTGTCTCTCAGCTTCAGAACTCGGACGCATTCGCCGCTGTCGCTCAGCTCTTCCAGTCCTCAAAGGGACAACAGGTGTGTGTTTTATTTTTGCTCGTCCCATCTTCAGGCATCCCCCCAGTGTCCTAACTCGGCTCTCTCTCTCTCTCTCTCTCTCTCTCTCTCTCATTCTGCAGCTTCAGCAAATTTTCCAGAACTTTCAACAAAATCCGTTAAAGCCTCAGACTCATCCCTTCCCACCCCCGACCCACAGCCAACCTCAACCTCATCCTCAACCCCATCCCCAGACCCACAGCCACCCCCAGCCTCAACCTCATCCTCAACCCCAGACCCACAGCCACCCCCAGGCTCAACCTCATCCTCAACCCCAGACCCACAGCCACCCCCAGCCTCAACCTCATCCTCAACCCCAGACCCACAGCCACCCCCAGGCTCAACCCCATCCTCAACCCCATCCTCAACCCCATCCCCAGGCTCAACCCCATCCTCAACCCCAGCCTCAACCTCATCCTCAACCCCATCTCCAGGCTCAACTCCATCCTCAACCCCATCACCAGGCTCAACCCCATCACCAGGCTCAACCCCAGCCTCCTGCCAACCTCCACCACCTCCACTCCCAGCTCCATCTCCAGTCCCTGACCCCCGCCCTGGGTACGACCGCTCAGCGACTCCCCCTCCCCTCCAGCGAGCTCAGCCAGCAGAAAACAGCATTTGACAAGGTGGCTGTGAGTTCCTCTTCTTACTATCGACCAAACCACAGAGTAGGGGGTTCCCCTTCCTCGTCCCACAGGGGTGTTAGTGACGGTGTAAAGGGGATTCAGAATAGTTTATTTTTTTGGGTGGCGTTTAAAAAATAATTGTTGTTGTTATGGGAAATGTCTTGTCTCTAGTAATGGTAGCCAGGGATATGTTGAACAAATCAACAACCTAACCTAGATTTAGATTTGAATGAGAATAACCAAAAGATTTATTTAACCAGGTCAGTCATTTTATAAAACACATTCTCGTTGACAGTAACGACCTGAACAACACACGAGAGAAATAAATTTCTTGAAAATCTCAACACATACAGTGCCTTCAGGAGAGTATTCAGACCCCTTACGTTACAGCTTTATTCTACAATGGAATCAGTCTATAATACCCCATAATGACATCACAATACCCAATAATGACATCACAATACCCCATAATGAGGTCACAATACCCCATAATGACGTCACAATACCCCATAATGAGTTCAAAATACCCCATAATGACGTCACAATGCCCCATAATGACATCACAATACCCAATAATGACATCACAATACCCCATAATGAGGTCACAATACCCCATAATGACGTCACAATACCCCATAATGAGGTCAAAATACCCCATAATGACGTCACAATACCCCATAATGACGTCACAATACCCCATAATGAGGTCAAAATACCCCATAATGACGTCACAATACCCCATAATGACGTCACAATACCCCACAATGAGGTCAAAATACCCCATAATGACGTCACAATACCCCATAATGAGGTCACAATACCCCATAATGAGGTCACAATACCCCATAATGAGGTCACAATACCCCATAATGAGGTCACAATACCCCATAATGAGGTCACAATACCCCATAATGAGGTCACAATACCCCATAATGAGGTCACAATACCCCATAATGACGTCACAATACCCCATAATGACGTCACAATACCCGATAATGAGGTCACAATACCCCATAATGACGTCACAATACCCCATAATGAGGTCACAATACCCCATAATGAGGTCACAATACCCCATAATGAGGTCACAATACCCCATAATGAGGTCAAAATACCCCATAATGAGGTCAAAATACCCCATAATGAGGTCACAATACCCCATAATGAGGTCACAATACCCCATAATGAGGTCAAAATACCCCATAATGAGGTCACAATACCCCATAATGAGGTCACAATACCCCATAATGAGGTCACAATACCCCATAATGAGGTCACAATACCCCATAATGAGGTCACAATACCCCATAATGACGTCACAATACCCCATAATGAGGTCACAATACCCCATAATGAGGTCAAAATACCCCATAATGAGGTCACAATACCCCATAATGACGTCACAATACCCCATAATGAGGTCACAATACCCCATAATGAGGTCACAATACCCCATAATGAGGTCACAATACCCCATAATGAGGTCACAATACCCCATAATGAGGTCACAATACCCCATAATGAGGTCACAATACCCCATAATGAGGTCACAATACCCCATAATGAGGTCAAAATACCCCATAATGAGGTCACAATACCCCATAATGACGTCACAATACCCCATAATGAGGTCACAATACCCCATAATGAGGTCACAATACCCCATAATGAGGTCACAATACCCCATAATGAGGTCAAAATACCCCATAATGAGGTCAAAATACCCCATAATGACGTCACAATACCCCATAATGACGTCACAATACCCCATAATGAGGTCAAAATACCCCATAATGAGGTCACAATACCCCATAATGACGTCACAATACCCCATAATGAGGTCACAATACCCCATAATGAGGTCACAATACCCCATAATGAGGTCAAAATACCCCATAATGAGGTCACAATACCCCATAATGACGTCACAATACCCCATAATGACGTCACAATACCCCATAATGACAAAGTGAAAACAGGTTTTTAGACATTTTTGCAAATGTATTAAAAATAAGATACCTAATTTACATAAATATTCAGACCCCAGACTCAAAATTGAGCTCGGGTGCATCCTGTTTCCATTGATCATCCTTGAGATGTTTCTACAACTTGATTGGAGTCCACCTGTGGTCAATTCAATTGATTGGACATGATTTAGAAAGGCACACACCTGTCTATATAAGGTCCAACAGTTGACAGTGCATCAGAGCAACAACCAATCCACGAGGTCGAAGGAACTGTCTGTTAAGCTCTGAGACAGGATTGTGTCGAGGCACAGATCTGGGGAAGGGTAACAAAACATTTCTGCAGCATCGAAGGTCCCCAAGAACACAGTGACCTCCACCATTCTTAAAAGGAAGATGTTTGGAATCACCAAGACTCTTCCTAGATCTGGCAGCCTGGCCAAACGCAGCAATCAGGGGAGAAGGGCCTTGGTCAGGGAGGTGACCAAGAACCCGATGGTCACTCTGACAGAGCTCCAGAGTTCCTCTGTGGAGATGGTTTTCCTTCTGGAAGGTTCTCCCATCTCTGCAGCACTCCACCAATCAGGCCTTTATGGTAGAGTGGCCAGACCGAAGACACTCCTCAGTAAAAGGCTCATGACACCCCACTTGGAGTTTGGAAAAAGGTGCCTAAAGTCTAATTAGACCACGAGAAACACGATTCCCTGTTCTAATGAAACCAAGATGAAACTCTTTGGCCTGAATGCCAAGCGTCACGTCTGTAGGAAACCTGGCACTATCACTATGGTGAAGCATGGTGGTGGCAGCATCATGCTGTGGGGATGTTTTTCAGTGGCAGGGACTGGGAGACTAGTCAGGATCGAGGGAAAGATGTACGGAACAAAGTACAGAGATCCTTGATGAAAACCTGCTGCAGGGCTCTCAGGACCTCCAACAAGCAGGCTTGGAAATGGAAAACAATGTGTTTGAGTTGAACCTCGTCTCCTCTCGTTTGTCTAGACGCTGTTGAACCTCGTCTCCTCTCGTTTGTCTAGACGCTGTTGAACCTCGTCTCCTCTCGTTTGTCTAGACGCTGTTGAACCTCGTCTCCTCTCGTTTGTCTAGACGCTGTTGAACCTCGTCTCCTCTCGTTTGTCTAGACGCTGTTGAACCTCGTCTCCTCTCGTTTGTCTAGACGCTGTTGAACCTCGTCTCCTCTCGTTTGTCTAGACGCTGTTGAACCTCGTCTCCTCTCGTTTGTCTAGACGCTGTTGAACCTCGTCTCCTCTCGTTTGTCTAGACGCTGTTGAACCTCGTCTCCTCTCGTTTGTCTAGACGCTGTTGAACCTCGTCTCCTCTCGTTTGTCTAGTCGCTGTTGAACCTCGTCTCCTCTCGTTTGTCTAGACGCTGTTGAACCTCGTCTCCTCTCGTTTGTCTAGACGCTGTTGAACCTCGTCTCCTCTCGTTTGTCTAGACGCTGTTGAACCTCGTCTCCTCTCGTTTTGTCTAGACGCTGTTGAACCTCGTCTCCTCTCGTTTGTCTAGACGCTGTTGAACCTCGTCTCCTCTCGTTTGTCTAGACGCTGTTGAACCTCGTCTCCTCTCGTTTGTCTAGACGCTGTTGAACCTAGTCTCTCCTCGTTTGTCTAGACGCTGTTGGACCGCTTTGACTATGACGATGAGCCTGAGGGAGCCGACGAATCAAAGAAGGACCAGACGTCTTTGTAAGACCTTTCCCCTTATAGTGTGTGTGTGTGTGTGTGTGTATGTATGTGTGTGTGTGTGTGTGTGTGTGTGTGTGTGTGTTAACTGTGTGTATTTGTTTCATTCTGGCAGTACCCAGCAGCCTCCAGGTTTCCCCCAGCACTTTCAACAACACATGATGGGCATGGTCCCAGACCTCACACGCCAGGTAATTAACATGGTCCCAGACCTCACACGCCAGGTAATTAACATGGTATCAGACCTCACACGCCAGGTAATTAACATGGTCCCAGACCTCACACGCCAGGTAATTAACATGGTCTCAGACCTCACACGCCAGGTAATTAACATGGTCCCAGACCTCACACGCCAGGTAATTAACATGGTCCCAGACCTCACACGCCAGGTAATTAACATGGTCCCAGACCTCACACGCCAGGTAATTAACATGGTCTCAGACCTCACACGCCAGGTAATTAACATGGTCCCAGACCTCACACACCAGGTAATTAACATGGTCTCAGACCTCACACGCCAGGTAATTAACATGGTCTCAGACCTCAAACGGCAGGTAATTAACATGGTCTCAGACCTCACACGCCAGGTAATTAACATGGTCTCAGACCTCACACACCAGGTAATTAACATGGTCTCAGACCTCACATGCCAGCTAATATACTGATTTTGCTATCTATTTGTGTCTCTCCCCTCTCCCGCTCCTCTCTCCCCTCTCTCCTTCTCTGTCTCTCTCCTCTCCCTCTCTCTCTCTCTCCTCTTTCTCTTCTCTCTCTCAGAACACACACACACACACACACAGTATTAAAACAAAACTCTCCCTGTCTTTCACCCTCCATCCAGATATCTCTGCCTCCTAACGGCCAGCTCCAGGGCTATGGTTTGCTGCCGGGCCAGGCCTACCCAGGAATGGTGGTTCCCCCAGGCCAGGCCCTCCCTGGTACAGGACCTCCAGGCTTCCCTGGGGGATACCCTCCAAACAAGGACGCCTTTGGCCAACACGTGGGCCAGCAGGAACAGGTGAGATTAATAGATTTGAATTAGGTTCGGTGGAGTTTTGTTAGGTATGAATGGTTAAAAACATTCATTAAAGTGAAGACTGTTGTTTTATCGAATAAATTCTCTGTAATTATTATTACGTGATTAAACTAATCATGTAAATGTAATTAACTAGGAAGTCGGGGCACCGTGGAAAATCTTCAGATTACAAAGTTGTAATTTTCCTAGTGTAACTTTCAGATATTTTAATATCTGATCACTTGGTCTTCTAATTAATGAATTATTCTTTACCTCACGTTAGTCTCATTCCAAACGCCGTAAATTGTTGGTTATCTGCACGAACCCAGCCTTTTCTATAAATCATCCATACACCAATTGTCTTAATAATTTATTTACTAACTAAAAATAATCACAGAAATGCATAAACATACAAACAGTAGCTATGGTTACAGGGAAATGATAGCCCACTAGGGAACCTCCCCTAAGTCGATATGACGGCTTGGTGGAAAAAGGGGAGTGGGTGTGGTCTGAGAAGGGGGTGTGGTCTGAGAAGGGCAGGAAAGGACAAGAGTCACTACACAGTTGATAATTATATTGATTGAAATGCTAATCTTTTGCACATGAACGCTCACTAATTCGGGAATAATTGCAATCAATATATATATATTTAGGATCGGTGCGTCTTCGTGATCTCTGTTGGAATCGTCAGTCCTTCTGTTGGAGAGTTCATCCGAGTGTCTCTCTGCTTCCCTGAAGTCTGTCGCGGTTAAAATGGGTACTTCCGACTACCATTCAGAAATGTTCTTATAGAATAGATGTTTCGGCGGTTGTCGATATTCACATCCCAGGTTGACATCATTTCTAGCTGCAGACTAGTAATTAGTATCTAAGATTTGCTCTTATTCTGTAAGGATCGATAGTCTGAGTTGAACCATTTCCACCCGTGTAGTCAACGCTCGGCGTGGTATGGTTAGGAATTCAGCAACCAATTACATCCTTAGCTTAGACGGAGGTTTTTGTGGTCTAAACTCAACCTGTGTCCCCTCGGTGTCCATCGAGGAACGCATGGTCTGAAAACAATTTCTTCAGGAGGGGGTTTTATTCGTAACAATAGGAGAGGGCTGTTCCATGACGCCAGATCATGTCTGTGCTCACGGGGCCAGGCCAATGACTTAGTTAAACTTTAAAGGGAATACAATTCTCTTTCATTAAAGGTTTAACATCACATTACATCATTTCACAAATAGTTTCATCTTTACTCATTCATTTTATACAAGAATTAGATGCAAACCTCATAACGGAGGCTCCTGTATAAACAGAGTTATGCTAATGTGGATGTATTGTCTTTCATGAGGTCACAAACATGACACAAAACGGACCGGGTCGTACCTGGCTCCTCCACCGACCGTTTACACATTCTCCAAAACATGGATATTGTTCAGTTCTCAAGCTCTGTGATGTAGAATGAGTTCTACTGTGAAACTCTCTCTCTCTCTATACTGCATTGCCACGAGGAGAGAGTCTCCTCCAGGAATTTACAACCTGAGATAACAGAACCTGGGTGGAGGGGGGTGCCACGATCTATGCCGAGAAAGGGTCACGTCATGACCACATGAAAATAGTATATCTGCCCTTTAATTTAATAGACATGGACCAGTCCATTCTTTATCTATTTGTATTTTTTATTATTTAACTAGGCAAGTCAGTTAACACTTCTTT
>NW_027010806.1:20000-28399 GCF_036934945.1 Oncorhynchus masou masou | reverse complement strand
TGAGGAAGGGGGTTAGGGGACAGAGAAAGAGTTCTTCTTCCAGAAGTCAATCCCTCTCCTTGTTCTGGCGACGTTCGCGGTCGACGTCACCGGTCCTCAAGCCATCGTCGATCCACCTTTCATTTTCCATTTGTTTAGTCTTGTCTTCCCACACACCTGGTTTCAATTCCATCAACTACATGTTGTGTGTTTGACCCTCTGTTCCCCCCATGTCCTTGTCCGGTATTGTTTATTTGTAAGTGCTTGTGCACGTTATGTATGGTGTTCATCGGGTTTGAACCCATTTATTGATTGTTCTGGTTTCCTGGTGGTTTTTATTGTTAAACTGCGCCATTGGAAACACAGTTTTTGCATCTGACTTCTCTGCCACCAGTACGCACCCCTTACAAAGAGAGAGAGGAGATGGGGGTGGGTTAGGCTGGGGGACTGAGAGAGAGAGAGAGAGAGAGATGGGAGGGGGTTAGGCTGGGGGACTGAGAGAGAGAGAGAGGAGATGAGAGGGGGTTAGGCTGGGAGACTGAGAGAGAGAGAGGAGATGGGAGGGGGTTAGGCTGGGGGACTGAGAGAGAGAGAGGAGATGGGAGGGGGTTAGGCTGGGGGACTGAGAGAGAGAGAGAGAGGAGATGAGGAGGGGGTTAGGCTGGGGGACTGAGAGAGAGAGAGAGGGAGATGGGAGGGGGTTAGGCTGGGGGACTGAGAGAGAGAGAGAGAGGAGATGGGAGGGGGTTAGGCTGGGGGACTGAGAGAGAGAGAGAGGAGATGGGAGGGGGTTAGGCTGGGGGACTGAGAGAGAGAGAGAGAGAGAGAGTGGGAGGGGGTTAGGCTGGGGGACTGAGAGAGAGAGAGGAGATGGGAGGGGGTTAGGCTGGGGGACTGAGAGAGAGAGAGAGAGAGATGAGAGAGAGAGAGAGGAGATGGGAGGGTTAGGCTGGGGGACTGAGAGAGAGAGAGAGGAGATGGGAGGGGGTTAGGCTGGGGGACTGAGAGAGAGAGAGAGAGGGAGATGAGAGAGAGAGAGGAGATGAGAGGGGTTAGGCTGGGGGACTGAGAGAGAGAGAGAGGAGATGGGAGGGGGTTAGGCTGGGGGACTGAGAGAGAGAGAGAGAGAGAGAGAGAGGGAGATGAGAGGGGGTTAGGCTGGGGGAGTGAGAGAGAGAGAGGAGAGAGGGGATGAGAGGGGGTTAGGCTGGGGGAGTGAGAGAGAGAGAGAGAGAGAGAGAGGAGATGGGAGGGGTTAGGCTGGGGGACTGAGAGAGAGAGAGAGAGAGAGAGAGAGAGAGAGAGAGAGAGAGAGAGAGAGAGAGAGGAGGGTTAGGCTGGGGGACTGAGAGGCTGTTAGTGTTGTGAGAGCTGTAGAATGGCAGTTTGTTTGAGTGTTTGACAAAGCGATTTTAAAACGTCTGACTTCTGAATGATTTAGGAGGAAGTCTTAGATAATAATAGTCTGTTGGGTGGAGATAGAAACACGTTGACAATATGTCAGGTATCTAAACATGTACACACACACACACACACTCCCCATTTTGATGCTGTGTGGTGAATCATCTTGGTGTGTGTGTGTGTGTGTGTGTGTGTGCGTGCGGCGTGTGTCTATGTGGTTGTGTGTGTGCGCGGGGGTTCCTGTGTCTAGATACACAAGACACAGACAGACACAAGCAACCTCACCAACCAGTTTCATAGAAGCTTTAAGTAAGTTATTGTTTTGTATTCTACAGGCAGTATGAGACAGTGGTGTTGCTGGAAGACCCCATTGTGACGGAGGTGACGTCCACCCTGCAGGAATGGGCCCTGTCGTGGAAGCAACTCTACGTGGTGAGTACATCTGTGATCTGAGTGCCGCTTTTACGCACAAATGTTGTGTCAATATGAGATGTCTCTAGTTTTTCTTTTCTGACCAAGTAAAGTGTGTGGCGTGTCACTCCGGACATTCCAGTTGTAGTTTTTTGTGTGCAAGCCCTTCTCAACCGTGCAGTATTCACTATCAAAATCGTATATATATTTTTTACACATGAAAAACACACAATGGACAGGTTCAGTTCTATATCCATGGTCAGTTCTATATCCAGGGTCAGTTCTATAAACAGGGTCTGTTCTATCAACAGGGTCAGTTCTATATCCAGGGTCAGTTCGATAAACAGGGTCAGTTCTATATCCAGGGTCAGTTCTATATCCAGGGTCAGTTCGATAAACAGGGTCAGTTCTATATCCAGGGTCAGTTCTATAGCCAGGGTCAGTTCTATCAACAGGGTCAGTTTTATAAACAGGGTCAGTTCTATAGCCAGGGTCATTTTTATGTCCAGGGTCAGGTCTATCAACAGGGTCAGTTCTATAAACAGGGTCAGTTCTATAAACAGGCTCAGTTCTATCAACAGGGTCAGTTCTATATCCAGGGTCAGTTCTATATCCAGGCTCAGTTCTATCAACAGGGTCAGTTCTATATCCAGGGTCAGTTCTATATCCAGGCTCAGTTCTATAAACAGGGTCAGTTCTATAAACAGGGTCAGTTCTATAAACAGGGTCAGTTCTATAAACAGGGTCAGTTCTATATCCAGGGTCAGTTCTATATCCAGGGTGAGTTCTATAAACAGGGTCAGTTCTATCAACATGGTCAGTTCTATATCCAGGGTCAGTTCTATAAACAGGGTCAGTTCTATATCCAGGGTGAGTTCTATAAACAGGGTCAGTTCTATCAACATGGTCAGTTCTATATCCAGGGTCAGTTCTATAAACAGGGTCAGTTCTATATCCAGGGTCAGTTCTATATCCAGGGTCAGTTCTATAAACAGGGTCACCGTTTTGACTTGGGGAAAACAAGGTTTTGGGGGATCAAACTTGCTTTCCACCTTTTCCATAGTGGTTTCTTCCTTCACAGACTCCATGAAATGATGACCTCTTCCGAAATATTTCTTTAAATTATTACATTTTTGTTTGGTTTCCTAGAAACAAGAGTGACTCAACTTACCCCTTTGGCTCAACATACCCCACTCTCCCCTAACGCTATTGCTGTTAATTTGTTTTCCATCATCGGCTGGTCTTTCTCTCCAACGATGGGAGAATGTCTCATTCGGTCTTATGTAGCAACATTTGTGTAAACAAGTGTTTTATTTTACATTGTATAGAAGTAGAGACTCAGAGCTCCAAAATGGTATGTTGAGGACATTGGGAAAGTCAAGTTGGTAAAAGTGTAACTCCACTTTTGAGAAAATGGACCTTGAATGTTTTGGTACCTACTGGAGAGCTCTTCCTTGTCTACACCCATTCAGCATGGTTCACACCCTCTTAAGCTTTAGCCCCACCCATCTCTTTAAAGGTTGACACGTGAGGCCATGCACCCAACAGACACTATATAAAATACATTCTATGTTTATTTATTACCCAAACAATTTGAACTTCTACTTTTAAAAATCCACCTCTAAAAACAAGTCTCTCACCGTTGCAGTCTGCTATAGACCACCCCTCTGCCCCCAGCTGTGCTCTGGACACCATATGTGAACTGATTGCCCCCATCTATCTTCAGAGCTCGTGCTGCTAGGCGACCTAAACTGGAACATGCTTAACACCCCAGCCATCCTACAATCTAAACTTGATGCCCTCAATCTCACACAAATTATCAATGAACCTACCAGGTACCTCCCTAAAGCCTTAAACATGGGCACCCTCATAGATATCATCCTAACCAACTTGCCCTCTAAATACACCTCTGCAGTCTTCAACCAAGATCTCAGCGATCACTGCCTCATTGCCTGCATCCGTAATGGGTCAGCGGTCAAACGAGCCCCACTCATCACTGTAAAATGCTCCCTGAAACACTTCAGCGAGCAGGCCTTTCTAATCGACCTGGCCGGGGTATCCTGGAAGGATATTGATCTCATCCCATCAGTAGAGGATGCCTGGATATTTTTTTAAATGCCTTCCTAACCATCTTAAATAAACATGCCCCATTCAAGAAATTTAGACCTGACTGCCCTTAACCAACACAAAAACATCCTATGGCGTTCTGTATTAGCATCGAACAGCCCCCGTGATATGCAGCTGTTCAGGGAAGCTAGAAACCATTATACACAGGCAGTTAGAAAAGCCAAGGCTAGCTTTTTCAAGCAGAAATTTGCTTCCTGCAACACTAACTCAAAAAAGTTCTGGGACACTGTAAAGTCCATGGAGAATAAGAACACCTCCTCCCAGTTGCCCACTGCACTGAAGATAGGAAACACTGTCACCACTGATAAATCCACCATAATTGAGAATTTCAATAAGCATTTTTCTACGGCTGGCCATGCTTTCCACCTGGCTACTCCTACCCTGGTCAACAGCACTGCACCCCCCACAGCAACTTGCCCAAGCCTTCCCCATTTCTCCTTCTCCCAAATCCGTTCAGCTGATGTTCTGAAAGAGCTGCAAAATCTGGACCCCTACAAATCAGCCGGGCTAGACAATCTGGACCCTTTCTTTCTAAAATTATCTGCCGAAATTGTTGCCACCCCTATTACTAGCCCGTTCAACCTCTCTTGCGTGTCGTCTGAGATTCCCAAAGATTGGAAAGCAGCTGCGGTCATCTCCCTCTTCAAAGGGGGACACACTCTTGACCCAAACTGCTACAGACCTATATATATCCTACCATGCCTTTCTAAGGTCTTCGAAAGCCAAGTCAACAAACAGATTACCGACCATTTCGAATCTCACCATACCTTCTCTGCTATGCAATCTGGTTTCAGAGCTGGTCATGGGTGCACCTCAGCCACGCTCAAGGTCCTGAAAGATATCTTAACCGCCATCGATAAGAAACATTACTGTGCAGCCGTATTCATTGATCTGGCCAGGGCTTTCGACTCTGTCAATCACCACATCCTCATCGGCAGACTCGACAGCCTTGGTTTCTCAAATGATTGCCTCGCCTGGTTCACCAACTACTTCTCTGATAGAGTTCAGTGTGTCAAATCGGAGGGTCTGCTGTCCGGACCTCTGGCAGTCTCTATGGGGGTGCCACAGGGTTCAATTCTTGGACCGACTCTCTTCTCTGTATACATCAATGAGGTCGCTCTTGCTGCTGGTGAGTCTCTGATCCACCTCTACGCAGACGACACCATTCTGTATACTTCTGGCCCTTCTTTGGACACTGTGTTAACAACCCTCCAGGCAAGCTTCAATGCCATACAACTCTCCTTCCATGGCCTCCAATTGCTCTTAAATACAAGTAAAACTAAATGCATGCTCTTCAACCAATCGCTACCTGCACCTGCCCGCCTGTCCAACATCACTACTCTGGACGGCTCTGACTTAGAATACGTGGACAACTACAAATACCTAGGTGTCTGTTTAGACTGTAAACTCTCCTTTCAGACCCATATCAAACATCTCCAATCCAAAGTTAAATCTAGAATTGGCTTCCTATTTCGCAACAAAGCATCCTTCACTCATGCTGCCAAACATACCCTTGTAAAACTGACCATCCTACCAATCCTCGACTTTGGCGATGTCATTTACAAAATAGCGTCCAATACCCTACTCAACAAATTGGATGCAGTCTATCACAGTGCAATCCGTTTTGTAACCAAAGCCCCATATACTACCCACCATTGTGACTTGTACGCTCTCGTTGGCTGGCCTTCGCTTCATACTCGTCGCCAAACCCACTGGCTCCATGTCATCTACAAGACCCTGCTAGGTAAAGTCCCCCTTATCTCAGCTCGTTGCTCACCATAGCATCTCCCACCTGTAGCACATGCTCCAGCAGGTATATCTCTCTAGTCACCCCAAAACCAATTCTTTCTGTGGCCGCCTCGTCCTTCCAGTTCTCTGCTGCCAATGACTGGAACGAACTACAAAAATCTCTGAAACTGGAAACACTTATCTCCCTCACTAGCTTTAAGCACCAACTGTCAGAGCAGCTCACAGATTACTGCACCTGTACATAGCCCACCTATAATTTAGCCCAAACAACTACCTCTTTCCCTACTGTATTTCATTTATTTATTTATTTTGCTCCTTTGCACCCCATTATTTTTATTTCTACTTTCCACATTCTTACATTTACATTTACATTTAAGTCATTTAGCAGACGCTCTTATCCAGATTTCTTCCATTGCAAATCTACCATTCCAGTGTTTTACTTGCTATATTGTATTTACTTCGCCACCATGGCCTTTTTTGCCTTTACCTCCCTTATCTCACCTCATTTGCTCACATTGTATATAAACTTGTTTATACTGTATTATTGACTGTATGTTTGTTTTACTCCATGTGTTACTCTGTGTCGTTATATGTGTCAAACTGCTTTGCTTTATCTTGGCCAGGTCGCAATTGTAAATGAGAACTTGTTCTCAACTGGCCTACCTGGTTAAATAAAGGTGTTCTCAACTAGCCTACCTGGTTAAATAAAGGTGTTCTCAACTAGCCTACCTGGTTAAATAAAGGTGTTCTCAACTAGCCTACCTGGTTAAATAAAGGTGTTCTCAACTGGCCTACCTGGTTAAATAAAGGTGTTCTCAACTAGCCTACCTGGTTAAATAAAGGTGTTCTCAACTAGCCTACCTGGTTAAATAAAGGTGTTCTCAACTAGCCTACCTGGTTAAATACAGGTGTTCTCAACTTGCCTACCTGGTTAAATACAGGTGTTCTCAACTAGCCTACCTGGTTAAATAAAGGTGTTCTCAACTAGCCTACCTGGTTAAATAAAGGTGTTCTCAACTAGCCTACCTGGTTAAATAAAGGTGTTCTCAACTAGCCTACCTGGTTAAATAAAGGTGAAATAAAAAAATAAAAAAAATTGTCACATACTCAGGATACAGGATACAGGATAAATGGTAAACTAAAATTGTTACTTGTATAGTTGCAATATCAAAAACAAAAAGTATTCAGATTAAACTATTGTATAATTATTTAAATAAAGATTAGATGATTCTAACCCAGACACACTTGTCTAAATTGCTGGGTCATATAAAATATATGCTACAACAGCCCACCAGACACATCTAGCTGGACAGGGTCACTATTATAGATGGCCGTAATCCCCCCCAGACACATCTAGCTGGAAGGGTTACTATTATAGATGGCCGTAACCCCCCCAGACACATCTAGCTGGATGGGTCACTATTATAGATGGGGCCCTAATCCCCCAGACACATCTAGCTGGATGGGTCACTATTATAGATGGCCATAATCCCCCCCAGACACATCTAGCTGGATGGGTCACTATTATAGATGGCCGTTATCACCCTGAGATACACCTGGCTGGATGGGTCACTACTATAGATGGACCTAATCCCCCCAGACACATCTAGCTGGATGGGTCACTATTATAGATGGCCCTAATCCCCACAGACACATCTAGCTGGATGGGTCACTAGTATATATGGCCGTAATCACCCTGAGATACACCTGGCTGGATGGGTCAATATTATAGATGGCCGTAGTCACCCTCAGATACACCTGGCTGGATGGGTCACTATTATAGATGGCCCTAATCACCCCCAGATACACCTGGCTGGATGGGTCACTATTATAGATGGCCCTAATCACCCCCAGATACACCTGGCTGGATGGGTCACTATTATAGATGGCCGTAATCACCCCCAGATACACCTGGCTGGATGGGTCACTATTATAGATGGCCGTAATCACCCTGAGATACACCTGGCTGGATGGGTCACTACTATAGATGGCCGTAATCACCCCCAGATACACCTGGCTGGATGGGTCACTATTATAGATGGCCGTAATCACCCTGAGATACACCTGGCTGGATGGGTCACTACTATAGATGGCCGTAATCACCCCCAGATACACCTGGCTGGATGGGTCACTATTATAGATGGCCGTAATCACCCTGAGATACACCTGGCTGGATGGGTCACTACTATAGATGGCCGTAATCACCCCCAGATACACCTGGCTGGATGGGTCACTATTATAGATGGCCGTAATCACCCTCAGATACACCTGGCTGGATGGGTCACTATTATAGATGGCCGTAATCACCCCCAGATACACCTGGCTGGATGGGTCACTATTATAGATGGCCGTAATCACCCTGAGATACACCTGGCTGGATGGGTCACTACTATAGATGGCCGTAATCACCCCCAGATACACCTGGCTGGATGGGTCACTATTATAGATGGCCGTAATCACCCTGAGATACACCTGGCTGGATGGGTCACTACTATAGATGGCCGTAATCACCCCCAGATACACCTGGCTGGATGGGTCACTATTATAGATGGCCGTAATCACCCCCAGATACACCTGGCTGGATGGGTCACTATTATAGATGGCCGTAATCACCCTGAGATACACCTGGCTGGATGGGTCACTATTATAGATGGCCGTAATCACCCCCAGATACACCTGGCTGGATGGGTCACTATTATAGATGGCCGTAATCACCCCCAGATACACCTGGC
>NW_027010806.1:12500-15000 GCF_036934945.1 Oncorhynchus masou masou | reverse complement strand
GGCGCAGGTGCGCGTAACAATGGTGTCAGGTGTACGTAATGGTGGGACAACTTGGCGACGTCGAGCGCCGGAGAGGGAAGCGGGAGTAAACGTGACAACAGTAGGTTATAGATACTTAGTAGAGTATGTGGCGAGTACATTCTATGGTACATTCTATGATACATTATATCATACATTATATCATACATTCTATAATACATTCTATGATACATTCTATAATATATTCTATCATACAGTCTATCATACATTCTATAATACATTCTATAATAAATTCTATAATAAATTCTATAATAAATTCTATAATACATTCTATGGTGCATTCTATGATACATTCTATTATACATTCTATAATACATTCTATGATACATTCTTGCATACATTCTATCATACATTCTATGATGCATTCTATGATAAATGATATGATACATTCTATCATACATTATATAGTACATTCTATGATACATCCTGTAATAAATTCTATGATACATTCTTTAATAAATTCTATGATACATTCTATGCTAATATTCTATAATACATTCTATGATACATTCTATGATACATTCTATTATACATTCTATAATATATTATATAATACATTCTATGATACATTCTTGCATACATTCTATCATACATTCTATGATAAATGATATGATACATTCTATCATACATTATATAGTACATTCTATGATACATCCTGTAATAAATTCTATGATACATTCTTTAATAAATTCTATGATACATTCTATGCTAATATTCTAAAGTACATTCTATGATACAGTCTATGATACATTCTATGCTAATATTCTAAAGTACATTCTATGATACATTCTATGATACATTCTATGCTAATATTCTAAAGTACATTCTATGATACATTCTATGATACATTCTATGCTAATATTCTAAAGTACATTCTATGATACATTCTATGATACATTCTATGATACATTCTATGCTAATATTCTAGAGTACATTCTATGATACATTCTATGATACATTCTATGATACATTCTATGCTAATATTCTAAAGTACATTCTATGATACATTCTATGATACATTCTATGCTAATATTCTAAAGTACATTCTATGATACATTCTATGATACATTCTATGCTAATATTCTAAAGTACATTCTATAATACATTCTATGATACATTCTATGATACATTCTATGGTACATTCTATGGTGCATTCTATGATACATTCTATGATACATTCTATGATACATTCTATGGTACATTCTATGGTGCATTCTATGATACATTCTATGATACATTCTATGGTGCATTCTATGATACATTCTATGATACATTCTATGATCAATCATCATACGCTGCATCTCTCCTGAGTATCAGACAAAGGAGTAAGAACAGATTCTAGAACAGATTCTAGAACAGATTGTCTACAACTGTCATGTAGTCTATCTGAATCGGTAAACCATGGAGCTGTGCCTGCCTGCCTGTGTGTGTGTGTTCCTGTGTGCGTACACCCTACGTCACTCTGGCCATACCCGTAGGTATCTTACCTATATATATATATATCAACATTGTTAATATGTATTACTGCGTATGATCAAATGTCTGAGCTAAGAGTATGTGATTAAACCAGAGAAACTTGCCCTGCAGAGTTGAAAAATATCCTAATATGTGTGTTGTTTTCAAAATATTAATTACATTTTGTCTTATGTTTCACTGCAGTGATTTTAAGGTTGCTAAGCAACTGGTGGTACTGCCTGTAGTGCGTGAGAGCGTTGTCTGTTTAATGTTTAGTGTAATATCAGATATTTTGGTAATACGTGCTTTAGGTCTCAGGTCTGATTGACTGGTGTCACTACATAACAGTGGTAGTATTGGTAGTAGTAGTGGTAGTAGTAGTAGTAGTAGTAGTAGTAGCAGTAGTAGTAGTAGTAGTAGTAGCGGTAGTAGTAGTAGTAGTAGTAGTGGTAGTAGCGGTAGTAGTAGTCGCAGTAGTAGTGGTAGTAGTAGTAGTAGTAGTAGTAGCGGTAGTAGTAGTAGTAGTAGTAGTAGCGGTAGTAGCGGTAGTAGTAGTAGTAGTAGTAGTAGCAGTAGTAGCGGTGGTAGTAGTAGTGGTAATAGTAGTAGTGGTAGTAGCAGTAGTAGTAGTAGTAGTAGTAGTGGTAGTGGTAGTCAGTAGTGGTAGTGGTAGTGGTAGCAGTAGTGGTAGCAGTAGTAGTAGCAGCAGTAGTAGTGGTGGTAGTGGTGGTAGCGGTAGTGGTGGTAGTGGCAGTGGTAGTGGTAGTAGCGGTGGTAGTGGTGGTAGTGGTAGTGGTAGTGGTAGCGGCGGTGGTAGTAGCGGTGGTGGTAGTAGTAGTGGTAGTGGTGGTGGTAGCGGTGGTGGTAGTAGTGGTAGTGGTGGTGGTAGTGGTAGTAGTAGTGGTAGTGGTAGTGGTGTAGTGATAGTAGCGGTAGTGGTAGCGGTGGTGGTAGTGGTGGTAGTAGCGTTAGTGGTAGTGGTGGTAGTGGTAGTGGTGGTAGTGGT
>NW_027010806.1:0-7500 GCF_036934945.1 Oncorhynchus masou masou | reverse complement strand
TGGATGGGTGGATGGATGGATGGATGGATGGATGGATGGATGGATGGATGGTGATGTGTGGATGGATGGATGGATGGATGGATGGATGGTGATGTGTGGATGGATGGATGGATAGATGGGTGGATGGATGGTGATGGATGGATGGATGGATAGATGGGTGGATGGATGGTGATGTGTGGATGGATGGTGATGTGTAGATGGATGGTGATGGGTGGATGGATGGATGGATGGATGGATGGACAATAGGCTTCACCTAGTTGATGCACACCTTTGTTGAGGAGGATGTGCGGTGTCTAACCTTGACCTGAGACATGAAGACGTATATTAGCTCACAGTGCTATAGTGTCTGGGCTTTATCTCAGCAGACTGACCCAGGTTTGAATCCCAGTCATTTGAAGGGCCTGTGGATTGTTTCTAATGTACTAACGTTTTCCCACGTTTTCCCTGAGTGGTGCTGCTATTGTTGTACTGAGGCATTTTGGCCATTTTGTTTTCACCTGGGGTGAACCCACTCTACGGCCTACAGGGTCTATCTGCTGATGTGTCTCTCTGTCTCTCTCTTTCTGTCTCTCTCTCCCTCTCCCTGTCTCTCTCTCTGTCTCTCTCTCTGTCTCTCTCTCTGTCTCTCTCTCTGTCTCTCTCTCTTTCTCTCTCCCTGTCTCTCTCTCTGTCTCTCTCCCTGTCTCTCTCTCTCTTTCTCTCTCTCTCTTTCTCTCTCTCCGTCTCTCTCTCTGTCTATCTGTGTGAGGAGGAGATGTTCGGCACCCTGTAGTTAAGGGAATTATTGGCACCAGAGTCGACCAATAACACTTTCCCTGGGCTCTGTTCTACTTCTAACAAAGAGAGGGAGAGAGAGAGAGTGTGTGTGTGTGTGTGTGTGTGTGTGTGTGTGTGTGTGTGTGTGTGTGTGTGTGTGTGTGTGTGTGTGTGTGTGTGTGTGTGTGTGTGTGTGTGTGTGTGTGTGTGTGTGTGTGTGTGTGTGTGCGAGAGAGAGATTTTTCAGGATGTTTTTACAAAAATATAGATTTAGAGTTCGGACCTATGCCAACAGGATATATGCAAGATACTGCCCTTTGCAACATAATCTTCACTGTGTCACCAGGACATATACAGGATACTACCCTCTACAACATAACCTTCACTATGTCACCAGGACATATACAGGATACTACCCTCTACAACATAACCTTCACTATGTCACCAGGACATATACAGTATACTACCCTCTACAACACTATGTCACCAGGTCATATACAGGATACTACCCTCTACAACATAACCTTCACCTCAAATAAAAACTACAAATATAAACATGATTTATACAAAACTGCCTGGAAGGATTCCCACTACCAAAGATTCTTATTTCCAAGATATACAGCACATGCTCTGGCAAACAAACAACAGTAATCTGCAATCATCCAACCTGGAACTGAGTGAGTCATGTTTAGTCTGAAGCTACTTTTAATGAGCTTTATGAGGTCTGTTATGTACTTGAGTGAAGACCCAAAAGCGGTTTTAACAGAAAACAGAGTTCTTTAATGAAAAAACAGAATGGCATAAATCCTCTTCCAACGTAGTCAATGGAACAAAAGAACGTTAGTATAATGCAGGATGCACCTGCCAGGCAGACTCCGACAGGATAGGACAAGGTGGAAGCAAACGGGACGACAGCTTGCTTCTGGCATCAAAAACACAAACAAGAATCAGACACTGAAAGTAGCAGGAACAGAGAGAAATAGAGACCTAATCAGAGGGGAAGAGAGAACAGGTGGGGAAAGAGTGAATGAGCTAGTTAGGGGAAATGTAGAACAGCTGAAGAATGAGAGACAGAGAAGGTAACCTAAAAAGACCAGCAGAGAGAGACAGAGTGAAGAGAAACAGGACAGGAACAGACATAACAAGACATGACAGTACCCCCACTCACCGAGCGCCTCCTGGCGCACTCGAGGAGGAAACCTGGCGGCAACGGAGGAAATCATCGATCAGCGAACGGTCCAGCACGTCCCGAGAGGGAACCCAACTCCTCTCCTCAGGACCGTACCCCTCCCAATCCACTAGGTACTGATGACCACGGCCCCGAGGCGCATGTCCAAAATCTTACGAACCCTGTAGATGGGTGCGCCCTCGACAAGGATGGGGGGAGGGACGGCGGGGCGCGAAGAACGGGCTTAACACAGGAGACATGGAAGACCGGGTGAACGCGACGAAGATAGCGGGAGAAGAAGTCGCACTGCGACAGGATTAATGACCTGAGAAATACGGAACGGACCAATGAACCGCGGGGGCCAACTTGCGAGAAGCTGTCTTAAGGGGAAGGTTCTGAGTGGAGAGCCATACTCTCTGACCGCAACAATATCTAGGACTCTTGGTCCTACGCTTATTAGCGGCCCTCACAGTCTGCGCCCTATTACGGCAAAGTGCCGACCTGACCCCCTTCCAGGTGCGCTCGCAACGCTGGACAAAAGCCTGAGCGGAGGGGACGCAGGACTCGGCGAGCTGAGATGAGAACAGCGGAGGCTGGTACCCGAGGCTACACTGAAAAGGGGATAGACCGGTAGCAGACGAGGGAAGCGAGTTGTGGGCGTACTCTGCCCAGGGAGCTGTTCTGACCAAGACGCAGGGTTACGAAAGAAAGACTGCGTAAAATGCGACCAACAGTCTGATTGGCCCGTTCGGCTTGACCGTTAGACTGGGGATGAAAGCCGGACGAGAGACTGACGGAAGCCCCAATCAAACGGCAAAACTCCCTCCAAAATTGAGACGTGAACTGCGGGCCTCTGTCGGAAACGACGTCAGACGGAAGGCCATGAATTCGGAAAACATTCTCGATAATGATCTGAGCCGTCTCCTTAGCAGAAGGAGCTTATCGAGAGGAATGAAATGAGCCGCCTTAGAGAATCTATCGACAACCGTAAGAATAACTGTCTTCCCCGCTGATGAAGGCAGTCCGGTGATAAAATCTAAAGCGATGTGAGACCACGGTCGAGAGGGAATGGGAAGCGGTCTGAGACGGCCGGCAGGAGGAGAGTTCCCAGATTTAGTCTGCGCGCAGACCGAACAAGCGGCGACAAATCGACGCGCGTCACGTTCCCGAGTGGGCCACCAGAAACGCTGGCGAATGGAAGCGGCGTACCCGAACGCCGGGGTGGCGGCTAACTTGGCAGAGTGGGCCCACTGAAGAACGGCCGGACGAGTAGGAACGGGAACGAACAGAAGGTTCCTAGGACAAGCTCGCGGCGACGGAGTGTGAGCGAGTGCTTGCTTTACCTGCCTCTCAATTCCCCAGACAGTCAACCCGACAACACGCCCGTCAGGAGAATCCCCTCGGGGTCGGTGGAGACCTCAGAAGAACTGAAGAGACGAGATAAAGCATCAGGCTTGGTGTTTTTTTGAGCCCGGACGATAAGAAATAACAAACTCGAAACGAGCGAAAAACAGAGCCCAACGAGCCTGACGCGCATTAAGTCGTTTGGCTGAACGGATGTACTCAAGGTTCCTATGGTCAGTCCAAACGACAAAGGAACGGTCGCCCCCTCCAACCACTGTCGCCATTCGCCTAGGGCTAAGCGGATGGCGAGCAGTTCGCGATTACCAACATCATAGTTACGTTCTGACGGCGATAAGCGATGAGAGAAAAAACGCGCAAGGATGGACCTTGCCGTCAGAGAGAGAGCGCTGAGAAAGAATGGCTCCCACGCCCACCTCTGACGCGTCAACCTCAACAACAAACTGTCTAGAGATGTCAGGTGTAACAAGAATAGGAGCGGATGTAAAACGATTCTTAAGAAGATCAAAAGCTCCCTGGGCGGAAACGGACCACTTAAAGCACGTCTTAACAGAAGTAAGGGCTGTGAGGGGAGCTGCCACCTGACCGAAATTACGGATGAAACGACGATAGAAATTAGCGAAGCCCAGAAAGCGCTGCAGCTCGACGCGTGACTTAGGAACGGGCCAATCAATGACAGCCTGGACCTTAGCGGGATCCATCTTAATGCCCTCAGCGGAAATAACGGAACCGAGAAAAGGGACAGAGGCGGCATGAAAAATGCACTTCTCAGCCTTCACATAAAGACAGTTCTCCAAAGGCGCTGGAGGACGCGTCGCACGTGCTGAACATGAATCGAGAGAGACGGAGAAAAAATCAGGATATCGTCCATGTAAACGAAAACAAAAATGTTCAGCATGTCTCTCAGGACGTCGTTAACTAGTGCCTGAAAGACAGCTGGAGCGTTAACGAGGCCGAAAGGAAGAACCCGGTATTCAAAGTGCCCTAACGGAGTGTTAAACGCCGTCTTCCACTCGTCCCCCTCCCTGATGCGCACGAGATGGTAGGCGTTACGAAGGTCCAATTTGGTGAAAAACCTGGCTCCCTGCAGGATCTCGAGGCTGAAGACATAAGAGGAAGCGGATAACGATTCTTAACTGTTATGTCATTCAGCCCTCGATAATCCACGCATGGGCGCAGGGACCCGTCCTTCTTCTGAACAAAAAAAAACCCCGCTCCGGCGGGAGAGGAGGAGGAGACTATGGTACCGGCGTCGCGAAACCGACAAATAATCCTCGAGAGCCTTACGTTCGGGAGCCGACAGAGAGTATAATCTACCCCGGGGGAGTAGTTCCCGGAAGGAGATCAATACTACAGTCATACGACCGGTGTGGAGGGAGAGAAGTGGCCTTGGAACGACTGAACACCGTGCGCAGATCGTGATACTCCTCCGGCACCCCTGTCAAATCGCCAGGCTCCTCCTGTGAAGAAGAGACAGAGGAAACAGGAGGGATAGCAGACATTAAACAGGTCACATGACAAGAAACATTCCAGGATAGGATAGTATTACTAGACCAATTAATAGAAGGGTTATGGCGCACTAGCCAGGGATGACCCAAAACAACAGGTGTAAAAGGTGAACGAAAAATTAAAAAAGAAATGGTTTCGCTATGATTACCAGAGACAGTGAGGGTTAAAGGCAGCGTCTCACGCTGAATCTTGGGGAGAGAACTACCATCTAAAGCGAACAAGGCCGTGGGCTCCCCTAACTGTCTGAGAGGAATGTCATGTTCCCGAGCCCAGGTCTCGTCCATAAAACAGCCCTCCGCCCCAGAGTCTATCAAGGCACTGCAGGAAGCAGATGAACCGGGCCAGCGGAGATGGACCGGAAGGTAGTGCGTGATCCAGAAGGAGAGGCCTGAGTAGTTGCGCTCACCAGTAGCCCTCCCTTTACTGATGAGCTCTGGCTTTTACTGGACATGAGGTGACAAAATGACCAGCGGAGCCGCAGTAGAGACAGAGGCGATTGGTGATTCTCCGTTCCTTCTCCTTGGCCGAGATGCGGATACCCCCAGCTGCATAGGCTCAGCATCCGAGCCGGCGGAGGAGGGTGGCAGTGATGCGGCAGGTGGCAGTGATGTGGAGAGGGGAGCAACGGAGAACGCGAGCTCCTTTCCACGAGCTCGGCGACGAAGATCAAACCGTCGCTCTATGCGAATAGCGAGAGCTATTAAGGAGTCCAGACAGGAAGGAACCTCCCGGGAGAGGATCTCATCCTTAACCTCGACGAGGAGACCCTCCAGAAAACGAGCGAGCAAAGCCGGCTCGTTCCAGTCACTAGAGGCAGCGAGTGCGAAACTCAATAGAATAATCCGTTATGGATCTATTCCCCTGACATAGGGAAGACAGGGCCCTGGAAGCCTCCTCGCCAAAAACAGAACGGTCAAAAACCCGTATCATCTCCTCCTTAAAGTCCTGATACTGGTTAATACACTCAGCCCTCGCCTCCCAGATTGCCGTGCCCCACTCACGCGCCCGTCCGGTAAGGAGAGAAATACGTAGGCGATGCGGGCTGCGCTCCTGGAGTAAGTGTTGGGCTGGAGAGAGAACACCACATCACACTGAGTGAGGAATGAGCGGCACTCAGTGGGCTCCCCAGAGTAACACGGCGGGTTGTTGATCCTGGGCTCCGGAGACTCGGAAACCCTGGAAGTGGGCGGTGGATCGAGTGGAGTTGGTGAACCTGTCTTGTGAGGTCGGAGACTTGGACGGCCAGGGTCTCAACGGCATGTCGAGCAGCAGACAATTCCTCCTCGTGTCTGCCTAGCATCGCTCCCTGGATCTCGACGGGCGGAGTGAAAAGGGTCCGGAGCCGCTGGGTCCATTCTTGGTCTGATTCTTCTGTTATGTACTTGAGTGAAGACCCAAAAAGCGGTTTTAACAGAAAACAGAGTTCTTTAATGAAAAAACAGGAATGGCATAAATCCTCTTCCAACGTAGTCAATGGAACAAAGAACGTAGTATAATGCAGGATGCACCTGCCAGGCAGACTCCGACAGGATAGGACAAGGTGGAAGCAAACGGGACGACAGCTTGCTTCTGCATCAAAAACACAAACAAGAATCAGACACTGAAAGTAGCAGGAACAGAGAGAAAATAGAGACCTAATCAGAGGGGAAGAGAGAACAGGTGGGGAAAGAGTGAATGAGCTAGTTAGGGGAAATGTAGAACAGCTGAAATAACGATAGAATTCATGCCTTACCTTTGCAGATCTTCTTCTGTTGGCACTCCAATATGTCCCATTCACATCACAAATGGTCCTTTTGTCTGATAAATTCCTTTGTTATATCCCCAATATATCCATTTATTTGGCACATTTGATTCAGAAAAACATCAGCTCAACTCGCACAACATGACTACAAATGATCTAATAAGTTACCTGTGAACTTGGTCTAAACATTTCAAACAATGTTTCTAATCTAACTTTAGATATCCTAAAACGTAAATCATCAATAAAAGTTAAGATTGAATATACTGTGTACAATAGCGGATAAAATCAAAGTGGAGTGAGCTCCAGGTCGCGCGCCCCAAACAGAGAGTATACTTGGCTTGACACTCATTATGAACAGCCCTACTTCTTAATTACTCAAAAGAAAAACATCAACCAATTTCTAAAAGATTGTTGACATCTAGTGGAAGCCCTAGGAATTGCAACCAGGTCCCTCAAAAATCTAGTTTCCAATAAAAACAACAATTGAAAACACAGTGAACTTAAATCATTTTTTCCTGGATGGTTTGTCCTCTGGGTTTTGCCTGCCAAATAAGTTATGTTATAATCACATGCATTATTTTAACAGTTTTAGAAACTTTAGAGTGCTTTCTATCCAAATCGACCAATTATATGTGTCATGATGCTGGCCTGGGGGTAGGTTTATGACAGTCATAAATAACTCTCCCTCCCTTTTCCTCTCTCTGCCCTACTGATGGAACTATTGAAAATCCCTTGGTTAATTAACATAGGGATTCTGGGAACATCAGAAGTTGAGGGGGCAATGTACCATATTTTGGTAATCCAACCAGTTAGACATATGCGGTGGTACTTAATGAATATGATGTCAGTTCGGTTGTCACCTGAGACATTCTCATCAATGATAGTATGACATAAACTCTACAGTGGAAAGTCTACACAGTATAGTTATCACATTCACATGGAATTGTTGTTCAATTTAAGTAGG
>NW_027010805.1:0-28405 GCF_036934945.1 Oncorhynchus masou masou | reverse complement strand
GAGGAGAATAGCTCCCATGGCTGAGAGAGACAGAGGAGAAGAGCTACCATGACTGAGAGAGACAGAGGAGAAGAGCTACCATGGCTGAGAGAGAAAGAGGAGAAGAGCTACCATGGCTGAGAGAGACAGAGGAGAAGAGCTACCATGGCTGAGAGAGACAGAGGAGAAGAGCTACCATGGCTGAGAGAGAAAGAGGAGAAGAGCTACCATGGCTGAGAGAGACAGAGGAGAAGAGCTACCATGGCTGAGAGAGTGAGAGTGCCTGAGAGAGTGAGAGAAGAAGAGCACCCACACAGGGGTGAAAATCAGTTTAGGCTGGTCGCATGCAATCTGCACGTTTTTCAAATGCAGACACATTCTCTAAAATGGACGAACAAGCGCCACCCACTAATCACAGTATCATCAATGGACACACGGACAGCAAATGCTTTTAAGAAGTACCTAACCAACACAACATATAATTTTCATCAGATCAGATGCACTGCTATTACTAAAAACCTCAACACAGGGATGTCCTTCCACAGTAGAACTGAAAACACACACTAGATAGGTCATTGGAGCGACCTTTACCCTTTCCTCCCTGCATTCTCTGAACCCTCAGAGACCTTCCGTGTTCTTTAACCCAGGTGTCACTTTGATTTTGGGGTACTTTCTCTTCATGAGGGAAGAAGAGAGGACAAATGAGGAGAGATTAGGTTTGTGTGCAGAGGGTCTGTTGCCCTTCCTAGCTCTGTAGGGGGGGTGACAGGGTGCATGTGTCTCTGTCTCGCTGTGTGTGTGTGTGTGTGGACGCTATCCTCCTCAGATTGGTCAACCAGGTCCCGGATGCAAGGACACACCCTCTGGTCGCGTGTCATGGCTCTCTGCCCCTGTCCTCTCAGACAAGTTAGAGGTCTAAGGAGGCTCACGCAACATCCTGTTTCCATCAAGAGTCACAGCAACAGACACGCTAGCCTCATCATCCTGAGGCCTGCAGCACAGAGGTTTAGTACCCTGGGAATTATTGCCTTCCTCATCCGCCGTTTCTCATTCATTCATTAAATGTGATGAACCATTTTGTTTTAATCTGAAAGATCACTTATCACAATATCTCTGCACTAGTTGGCTGCACCAAAACTCCAGTATGTTTTTTTTTTTTTTAACATAATAGCTTTTTCTCCATCTTCTTATTAAATAGGGAGCCAATTGATTTTCAGCACTTATTTCTATGACTGATCAAAACTCGTTTTCTCATGGCTCTCACTCGTCTCTCTGCAGCTGATATATTTGGACCACGGAATGTCAACAAAATCACAGCATAGAATCGCAATACAAATCACCACCATATCCGCACATAATTATGGTGATGATATGACATTGATGAGGTACCTGACAATTCCCAGCCCTAAATGATACCTTTGGATATAACTAAACATTATATATGTTTTAAATTTCATTCACTGTAATTAACTTGGTAAGGTTTGAAATAAGCTACATGGACTGTCGTCATAAAACGGACAGTGGCTGCTCTGAAAGTTTACAACACGTTTCTGACAGTGTTTTGTAGCCCCTTTACAAGAAAGTTAAAAGTGCAACTAGAGATTTCTGATTGTATGCACTTTTTTTCCCCTCGACTGAGAAAGACAAACCTTGTTCTTTTGTTGTCGTTGTCGTCCGGTTAGAAGCAGGCTACAAAGCTCAAAAGACACGGAGTATAAAAGTAGATTATACCGAATAAATATCACGTCAACCCAGCCACTCAACTCCATTGAATATACAGACAAACTTCTGGGATGAGACAAAGAGAGCTGCAGAGCGCAACAAAGACAAGCCCATCTCCAGAGAATCCAGGATACAGATCTTTTGGTTTTCAATGTGAAAGGATCTATACAAAAGCCTTATATATATATATATAAATAAAACTCCATCCATTGAATGTAACGTACTGCTAGCCAATGGAGAGGATGTGTCTTTGTGTTTTGGCCGTAACGTCGTACAATCGGCTCATTCACTCGAATTAGCCGAGAAGCTACACTGAATAATCTAGAAAATGTCCCGCAGACAAAAAAAAAGAGGCACATACTGTACATGTACTCCATCGTAGTGCCTTATCAATATGCATTATGACAGCTAAGGGCAGAGCTCATCTGCATACCATGTTTCATACAATAACAATCAAACCAACAAGAGGAGAGAAAGACCTGGCAGTAAAGCAGAGGAGTAAAAGAAGAAGGGGAAGGAGGGAGGACAGAGTGTTTCAGGGGTATGGAAGGACAGAGAGGACAGAGTGTTTCAGGGGTATGGAAGGACAGAGAGGACAGAGTGTTTCAGGGGTATGGAAGGACAGAGTGTGTCAGGGGTATGGAAGGACAGAGTGTTTCAGGGGTAGGGAAGGACAGAGAGGACAGAGTGTTTCAGGGGTATGGAAGGACAGAGTGTTTCAGGGGTAGGGAAGGACAGGGAGGACAGGGTGTTTCAGGGGTATGGAAGGACAGAGAGGACGGGGTGTGTCAGGGGTATGGAAGGAGAGGGTGTTTCAGGGGTATGGAAGGACAGAGAGGACAGGGTGTTTCAGGGGTATGGAAGGACAGAGAGGACGGGGTGTGTCAGGGGTATGGAAGGACAGAGAGGACAGGGTGTTTCAGGGGTAGGGAAGGACAGAGGACAGGGTGTTTCAGGGGTAGGGAAGGACAGAGAGGACAGGGTGTTTCAGGGGTATGGAAGGACAGGGTGTTTCAGGGGTAGGGAAGGACAGAGAGGACAGGGTGTTTCAGGGGTATGGAAGGACAGAGGACAGGGTGTTTCAGGGGTATGGAAGGACAGAGAGGACAGGGTGTTTCAGGGGTATGGAAGGACAGAGAGGACGGTGTTTCAGGGGTATGGAAGGACAGAGTGTTTCAGGGGTATGGAAGGACAGGGTGTTTCAGGGGTATGGAAGGCCAGAGAGGACAGAGTGTTTCAGGGGTAGGGAAGGACAGAGGAATGGAATGATCTGATACATGATGAGTGTGTTGAATCAAAAACGGCACAGCTGTTACAGCTCTTCAAACGAACTGAGCAATACTTCGGGGATTTCAAAATGGAAATTTAAAAGAAATTCTGCTGCCTCCTCAAACTTCAAGACATCACAGTGTGTTCTTCATCATGTCCACCGGTTTAGAGTTCGGGGGCTAACTCGACCTCAAACGTGGGGGTTGGATACTATGCCTAAATGAGGTTAGACTATGGTGGTGAGGTTTAAACTATCCCATTCAGAATACAAACTCAAAATGATCAAGCAGCCTAGTCTGGAGTTTCACGTCCCCTAATCTTAAAAGGAAGCACTGATGTGGTGGCTCTTCAAGCTATACAATGTTGTAAAGGTCATTTAAATGTTGAGCTGGTAAATTGTAGTTCTTGTCAGCAGTACATTCTACAAAGGGAAACCGAACCCGCAAGCCTATGTGTTCCTTTAGAATGCTGTTCATTGACTACAGCTCAGAGTTCAACACCATAGTGCAACAAAGCTCATCACAAAGCTAAGGACCCTGGGACTAAAACACATCCCTCTGCAACTGGATCCTGTTCACCAACGGCCTCCAAACAGGCCCCCCATTAACATCGATGGGGCTGAAGTGGAGCGGGTCAAGAGTTTTAAACTCCTTGGTGTCCACATCACCAACAAACTACCATGGTCCAAACACACCAGGACAGTCGTGAAGAGGGCACTACAACACCTTTTCCCTCTCAGGAGACTGAGAAGATTTGGCATGGGTCCCCAAATCCTCAAAAGATTCTACAGCTGCACCATCGAAAGCATCCTGACTGGTTGCATCAACGACTGGTATGGCAACTGCCTGGTATCTGACCGTAAGGCGCTACAGAGGGTAGTGTGTTTGGCCCAGTACATCCCTGGGGCCAAGCTTCCTGCCATCCAGGACCTATATACTAGGCGGTGTCAAGAGGAAGACTCCAGTCACCCAAGTCACCCATAGACTGTTCTCTCTGCTACCTTGAGGCAAGTGGTACCGGCATGCCAAGTCTAGGACCAAAAGGCTCCTTAACAGCTTCTACCCCCAATCCAAAAGACCGTTGAACAATTAATCAACTGGCCACCCGTATAATTTACATTGACACCCCCCCTTTGTTTTTACACTGCTGCTACTCGCTGTTTATTATCTCTGCATAGTTACTTTACCCCTACCTACATGTACAAATTACCTCAACTAACCTGTAACCCTGCACATTGACTCAGTACCGGTACCCCCTGCATATAGGCCTTGTTATTGTTATGTAATTTTATTGTGTTAAAAAAAAATATATATATATATATATATATAAAAGTAACTTTAGTTTATTTTCTAAATATTTTCTTAACCAACAATGCAGTGCAAGAAATAGAGTTAAGGGCTTGTAAGTAAGCATTGAGCAGTAAGGTTGTATTCAGCGCAATGCGACAAATCAAATTGGATTCGATTTTGATTTGAGCCAGAACGAAGGATATTTCAAAGCATCGTGCTAAGAACGGACCAGTGACCGTTTGAGGAACTCTGATCCACATACAACACAAGGAGTCCTGAAGTTAGTCTGAAGGTCACTTCACTAAACACCTACTTCTATAGATTACTACTCTGAGTCAGAGATTGTAGGTCAGCTGACTAAGTATCAATCCCAGATCTCACACCAAGTCTCAACAGTATTACATGCAGACAGAGTGTTTACTTTTTTTTTTGTATATAACTATTATTTAACTCGGCGAGTCAATAAGAACAAAATTGTTATTTACAATGACGGCAAAGAGGAAAAAGTCTTCCTGCTGGACTGAAAGATATAGGACAAAACCACGACAAGAGACACCACCACCACACTACATAAAGAGAGACCTAAAGACAACAGAGTATGGTAGCAACACAACATGACTACAACGCGGTAGCAACACAACATGACTACAACGCGGTAGCAACACAACATGACTACAACGCGGTAGTTCATTCTACCAATTGCATGGCTATTAACAAGAGGAATCTGAAATTCATGGCTCTTTTACAAGAGACACCACCACAACACTACATAAAGAGAGACCTACAGACAACAGAGTATGGTAGCAACACAACATGACTACAACGCGGTAGCAACACAACATGACTACAACGCGGTAGCAACACAACATGACTACAACGCGGTAGTTCATTCTACCAATTGCATGGCTATTAACAAGAGGAATCTGAAATTCATGGCTCTTTTACAAGAGACACCACCACAACACTACATAAAGAGAGACCTAAAGACAACAGTATGGTAGCAACACAATATGACTACAACGCGGTAGCAACACAACATGACTACAACGCGGTAGCAACACAACATGACTACAACGCGGTAGTTCATTCTACCAATTGCATGGCTATTAACAAGAGGAATCTGAAATTCATGGCTCTTTTACAAGAGACACCACCACAACACTACATAAAGAGAGACCTAAAGACAACAACAGAGTATGGTAGCAACACAACATGACTACAACGCGGTAGCAACACAACATGACTACAACGCGGTAGCAACACCACATGACTACAACGCGGTAGCAACACCAACATGACTACAACGCGGTAGCAACACCAACATGACTACAACTCGGTAGCAACACCAACATGACTACAACTCGGTAGCAACACCAACATGACTACAACGCGGTAGCAACACAACATGACTACAACGCGGTAGCAACACCAACATGACTACAACGCGGTAGCAACACCAACATGACTACAACGCGGTAGCAACACCAACATGACTACAACGCGGTAGCAACACATGACTACAGCGCGGTAGCAACACCAACATGACTACAACGCGGTAGCAACACCAACATGACTACAACGCGGTAGCAACACCAACATGACTACAACGCGGTAGCAACACCAACATGACTACAACGCGGTAGCAACACCAACATGACTACAACGCGGTAGCAACACCAACATGACTACAACGCGGTAGCAACACAACATGACTACAACGCGGTAGCAACACCAACATGACTACAACGCGGTAGCAACACCAACATGACTACAACGCGGTAGCAACACAACATGACTACAACGCGGTAGCAACACAACATGACTACAACGCGGTAGCAACACAACATGACTACAACGCGGTAGCAACACAACATGACTACAACGCGGTAGCAACACAACATGACTAGGCTTCCATCCTTTCATCTCTTCCCTCTGCTCATACCTTCTCCAACCTTTCTCCTGACTCTGCCTCCTCAACCCTCCTCTCTTCCCTTTCTGCATCCTTTGACTCTCTATGTCCCCTATCCTCCAGGCCGGCTCGGTCCTCCCCTCCCGCTCCGTGGCTCGATGACTCATTGCGAGCTCACAGAACAGAGCTCCGGGCAGCCGGCGGAAATGGAGGAAAACTCGCCTCCCTGCGGACCTGGCATCCTTTCACTCCCTCCTCTCTACATTTTCCTCCTCTGTCTCTGCTGCTAAAGCCACTTTCTACCACTCTAAATTCCAAGCATCTGCCTCTAACCCTAGGAAGCTCTTTGCCACCTTCTCCTCCCTCCTGAATCCTCCTCCCCCTCCCCCCTCCTCCCTCTCTGCAGATGACTTCGTCAACCATTTTGAAAAGAAGGTCGACGACATCCGATCCTCGTTTGCTAAGTCAAACGACACCGCTGGTTCTGCTCACACTGCCCTACCCTGTGCTCTGACCTCTTTCTCCCCTCTCTCTCCAGATGAAATCTCGCTTCTTGTGACGGCCGGCCGCCCAACAACCTGCCCGCTCGACCCTATCCCCTCCGCTCTCCTCCAGACCATTTCCGGGGACCTTCTCCCTTACCTCACCTCGCTCATCAACTCATCCCTGACCGCTGGCTACGTCCCTTCCGTCTTCAAGAGAGCGAGAGTTGCACCCCTTCTGAAGAAACCTACACTCGATCCCTCCGATGTCAACAACTACAGACCAGTATCCCTTCTTTCTTTTCTCTCCAAAACTCTTGAACGTGCCGTCCTTGGCCAGCTCTCCCTCTATCTCTCTCAGAATGACCTTCTTGATCCAAATCAGTCAGGTTTCAAGACTAGTCATTCAACTGAGACTGCTCTTCTCTGCATCACGGAGGCGCTCCGCACTGCTAAAGCTAACTCTCTCTCCTCTGCTCTCATCCTTCTAGACCTATCGGCTGCCTTCGATACTGTGAACCATCAGATCCTCCTCTCCACCCTCTCCGAGTTGGGCATCTCCGGCGCGGCCCACGCTTGGATTGCGTCCTACCTGACAGGTCGCTCCTACCAGGTGGCGTGGCGAGAATCTGTCTCCTCGCCACGCGCTCTCACCACTGGTGTCCCCCAGGGCTCTGTTCTAGGCCCTCTCCTATTCTCGCTATACACCAAGTCACTTGGCTCTGTCATAACCTCACATGGTCTCTCCTATCATTGCTATGCAGACGACACACAATTAATCTTCTCCTTTCCCCCTTCTGATGACCAGGTGGCGAATCGCATCTCTGCATGTCTGGCAGACATATCAGTGTGGATGACGGATCACCACCTCAAGCTGAACCTCGGCAAGACGGAGCTGCTCTTCCTCCCGGGGAAGGACTGCCCGTTCCATGATCTCGCCATCACGGTTGACAACTCCATTGTGTCCTCCTCCCAGAGCGCTAAGAACCTTGGCGTGATCCTGGACAACACCCTGTCGTTCTCAACCAACATCATGGCGGTGGCCCGTTCCTGTAGGTTCATGCTCTACAACATCCGCAGAGTACGACCCTGCCTCACACAGGAAGCGGCGCAGGTCCTAATCCAGGCACTTGTCATCTCCCGTCTGGATTACTGCAACTCGCTGTTGGCTGGGCTCCCTGCCTGTGCCATTAAACCCCTACAACTCATCCAGAACGCCGCAGCCCGTCTGGTGTTCAACCTTCCCAAGTTCTCTCACGTCACCCCGCTCCTCCGCTCTCTCCACTGGCTTCCAGTTGAAGCTCGCATCCGCTACAAGACCATGGTGCTTGCCTACGGAGCTGTGAGGGGAACGGCACCGCAGTACCTCCAGGCTCTGATCAGGCCCTACACCCAAGCAAGGGCACTGCGTTCATCCACCTCTGGCCTGCTCGCCTCCCTACCATTGAGGAAGTACAGTTCCCGCTCAGCCCAGTCAAAACTGTTCGCTGCTCTGGCCCCCAATGGTGGAACAAACTCCCTCACGACGCCAGGACAGCGGAGTCAATCACCACCTTCCGGAGACACCTGAAACCCCACCTCTTCAAGGAATACCTAGGATAGGATAAGTAATCCTTCTCACCCCCCCCCCTTAATGACTTAGATGCACTATTGTAAAGTGGCTGTTCCACTGGATGTCAGAAGGTGAATTCACCAATTTGTAAGTCGCTCTGGATAAGAGCGTCTGCTAAATGACTTAAATGTAAATGTAAAATGACTACAAAGCGGTAGCAACACAACATGACTACAACGCGGTAGCAACACCAACATGACTACAACGCGGTAGCAACACCAACATGACTACAACGCGGTAGCAACACCAACATGACTACAACGCGGTAGAAACACCAACATGACTACAACGCGGTAGAAACACCAACATGACTACAACGCGGTAGCAACACCAACATGACTACAACGCGGTAGCAACACCAACATGACTACAACGCGGTAGCAACACCAACATGACTACAACGCGGTAGCAACACCAACATGACTACAACGCGGTAGCAACACCAACATGACTACAACGCGGTAGCAACACCAACATGACTACAACGCGGTAGCAACACCAACATGACTACAACGCGTAGCAACACCAACAAGACTACAACGCGGTAGCAACACCAACATGACTACAACGCGGTAGCAACACCAACATGACTACAACGCGGTAGCAACACCAACATGACTACAACGCGGTAGCAACACCAACATGACTACAACGCGGTAGCAACACCAACATGACTACAACGCGGTAGTTCATTCTACCAATTGCATGGCTATTAACAAGAGGAATCTGAAATTCATGGCTCTTTTACAAGAGATACCACTGAGAGAAAGGGAGAGAGAGATACCACCGAGAGAGAGAGAGATACCACCGAGAGAGAGAGAGATACCACCGAGAGAGAGAGAGATACCACCGAGAGAGAGAGAGATACCACCGAGAGAGAGAGAGATACCACCGAGAGAAAGGGAGAGCAAGAGAGCGAGAGAGCGAAATGTAAGGCAGAGAGAGAGAGACAGAGAGAGAAAGAGCCACAGAGAGAAAGAGCCACAGAGAGAGAGCGAGAGCCAGAGAGAGAGCCAGAGAGAGAGCCAAAGAGAGAGCCAGAGAGAGAGCCAGAGAGAGAGCCAGAGAGAGAGCCCTCTCTGATGAGAGTAGGCTACCCCTCGTGTTGGGGGAGGACGCAAAGAGATGTGGGTTGGCAGCACACTACATTGCTGCCTGTCATAATATGAGGGGCAGTGTCTGACAGACCAATCAACCTGCACATATACTCTACAGTATGCTTATTGTTATTGTTCAATGTGTGGTTATTTTGACTCTTGGTTAATGTTGTTACTGTTGTCCCATTGACAATTTTGATTATCTTAATATTGTAAAAATCCAAAATAAGCTTTGCCAATATGTACATTGTTACGTCATGCCAATAAAGCAAATTGAATTTAAAATTGAGAGACACACACGCACAGAGAGAGAGCGAAAGAGACACATTTGACCCCAATAAGTACCGTGGGATATGCATCAACAGCAACCTCTGCATTATCATTAACAGCAAACACTGTACATTTACTCAGTGAAAACAATGTACTGAGCAAATGTCAAATTGGCTTTTTACCAAATTACCGTACAACAGACCACGTATTCACCCTGCACACCCTAATTGACAAACAAACAAACAAACCAAAGGCAAAGTCTTCTCATGCTTTGTTGATTTCAAAAAAGCCTTCGACTCAATTTGGCATGAGGGTCTGCTATACAAATTGATGGGAAGTGGTGTTGGGGGAAAAACATACGACATTATAAAATCCATGTACACAAACAACAAGTGTGCGGTTAAAATAGGCACATTTCTTCCCACAGGGCCGTGTTTTTATTTTATTTTATTCTTTATTTAACCTCTAACCAGGTAGGCTAGTTGAGAACAAGTTCTCATTTACAACTGCAACCTGGCCAAGATAAAGCAAAACAGTGTGACACAGACAACAACACAGAGTTACTCATGGAGTAAACAGTAAACAAGCTAATAAAACAATGTCGAAGGCACAGTAGAAAAAATAATGTCTATATACATTGTGTGCAAAAGGCATGAGGTGGTAAGGCAATAAATAGGCCATAGGAGAATAATTACAATTTAGCAGATTAATACTAGAGTGATAAATGAGCAGATGATGTGCAAGTAGAGATACTGGTGTGCAAAAGAGCAGCAAAGTAAATAAAATAAAAACAGTATGGAGATGAGGTAGGTAGATTGGGTGGCTATTTACAGATGGACTATGTACAGCTGCAGCGATCGGTTAGTTGCTCAGTTAGCTGATGTTTAAAGTTAGTGAGGGAAATAAGTCTCCAACTTCAGCGATATTTGCAATTCGTTCCAGTCACTGGCAGCAGAGAACTGGAAGGAAAGGCGGCCAAATGAGGTGTTGGCTTTGGGGATGATCAGTGAGATATACCTGCTGGAGCGCGTGCTACGGATGGGTGTTGCCATCGTGACCAGTGAACTGAGATAAGGAGGAGCTTTACCTAGCATGGCCTTGTAGATGACCTGGAGCCAGTGGGTCTGGCGACGAATATGTAGCGAGGGCCAGCCGACTAGAGCATACAGGTCGCAGTGGTGAGTGGTATAAGGTGATTTGGTAACAAAACGGATGGCACTGTGATAGACTGCATCCAGTTTGCTGAGTAGAGAGATGGAAGCTATTTTGTAGATGACGTCGCCGAAGTCGAGGATCGGTTGGATAGTCAGTTTTACTAGGGTAAGTTTGGCGGCGTGAGTGAAGGAGGCATTGTTACGAAATAGAAAGCCGATTCTAGATTTGATTTTGGATTGGCGATGTTTAATATGAGTCTGGAAGGAGAGTTTACAAATACCTAGGTGTCTGGCGAGACTGTAGTTGTCCACATATTCTAGGTCGGAACCGTCCAGGATGGTGATGGTAGTCGTGTGGGCAGGAATGCAGCTTAAGACCCACCCACTTCACCATATATATAAACAAAATTGGCGCGGGCACTAGAACAGTCTGCAGCACCCGGCTTCACACTAATAAGAATCTGAAGTGAAATGTCTACTGTTTGCTGATGATCTGGTGCTTTTGTCCCCAACCAAGGAGGGTCTACAGCAGCACCTAGATCTGTCCCCAACCAAGGAGGGCCTACAGCAGCACCTAGATCTGTCCCCAACCAAGGAGGACCTACAGCAGCACCTAGATCTGTCCCCAACCAAGGAGGGCCTACAGCAGCACCTAGATCTTCTGCACAGATTCTGTCAGAACCAGGCACTGACAGTAAATCTCAATAAGACAAAAACTAATGGTGTTCCAAAAAAGGTCCAGTTCTCAGGACCACAAATACAAATTCCGTCTAGACACCGTTGCCCTTGAGCACACAAAAAACTATACATACCTCGGCCAAAATATCAGCACCACAGGTAACTTCCACAAAGCTGTGGACGATTTGAGAGACAAGGCAAGAAAGGCATTCTATGCCATCAAAAGGATCCCTATCCCAGTCTGCTGTTCCCACATGCTTCAAGAGGGCCACCATTGTTTCTGTTCCCAAAAAGCTAAAATAACTGAGCTAAATGACTAACGCCCCGTTGCACTCACTTCCGCCATCATGAAGTGCTTTGAGAGACTAGTCAAGGACCATATCACCTCCACCCTACCTGACACCCTAGACCCACTCCAATTTGCTTACCGCCCCAATAGGTCCACAGACGACACAATTGCAACCACACTGCACACTGCCCTAACCCATCTGGACAAGAGGAACACCTATGTAAGAATGCTGTTCATCGATTACAGCTCAGCATTTAACACCATAGTACCCTCCAAATCCATCATCAAGCTCGAGACCCTGGGTCTCGTCCCGGCCCTGTGCAACTGGGTCGTGGACTTCCTGACGGGCCGCCCCCAGGTGTTGAGGGTAGGGAACAACATCTCCACCCCGCTGATCCTCAACACTGGGTCGCCACAAGGGTGCGGTCTCAGCCCTTTCCTGAACTTCCTGTTCACCCATGACTGCGTGGCCAAGCACGCCTCCAACTCAATCATCAAGTTAACAGACGACACTACAGTGGTAGGCTTGATTACAACGACGAAACGGCCTACAGGGAGGAAGTGAAGGCTCTGCGAGTGTGGTGTCAGGAAAATAACCATGGACCGTGGATGATCGTGGACTTCAGGAAACAGCAGAGGGAACACCCCCTTATCCACAGCGACGGGACAGTAGTAGAGGAGGTGGAAAGTTAAGTTCCTCGGCGTACACATCACGGACAAACTGAATTGGTCCACCCATACAGACAGCGTGGTGAAGAAGGCACAGCAGCGCCTCTTCAACCTCAGGAGGCTGAAGAAATGTGGCTTGTCACCTAAGACCCTCAAACTTTTACAGATGCACAATCGAGAGCATCCTGTCGGGCTATATCACCGCCTGGTACGGCAACTGCTCCGCCCACACCCGTAAGGCTCTCCAGAGGGTAGTGAGGTCTGCACAACGCAACTACCTGCCCTCCAGGACACCTACACCACCCGATGTCACAGGAAGGCCATAAAGATCATCAAGGACAACAACCACTCGAGCCACTGCCTGTTCACCCCGCTACCATCCAGAAGGCGAGGTCAGTACAGGTGCATCAAAGCTGGGACAGAGAGACTGAAAAACAGCTTCTATCTCAAGGCCATCAGACTGTTAAACAGGCACCACTAACATTGAGTGGCTGCTGCCAACATACTGTCTCAACTCCAGCCATTTTAATAATGGAAAAATGTATGTAATAAATGTATCACTAGCCACTTTAAATAATGTTTACATACCATACATCTCATATATATTTTTATTTTATTTTACCAGGCAAATCAGTTAAGAACAAATTCTTATTTTCAATGACAGCCTAGGAACAGTGGGTTAACTGCCTGTTCAGGGGCAGAACAACAGATTTGTACCTTGTCAGCTCGGGGGTTTGAACTTGCAACCTTTCAGTTACTAGTCCAACACTAACCACTAGGCTACCCTGCCGCCCCAGGTGTATATACTGTACTCTATATCATCTACTGCATCTTGCCTATGCCGTTCGGCCATCGCTCATTCATATATCTTTCTGTACATATTCTTATTCATTCCTTTACACTTGTGTGTATAAGGTAGTTGTTGTGAAATTGTTAGATTACTTGTTAGATATTACTGCACGGTCGGAACTAGAAGCACAAGCATTTCGCTACACTTGCATTAGCATCTGCTAACCGCGTGTATGTGACCATTAGCATCTGCTAACCGCGTGTATGTGACCATTAGCATCTGCTAACCACGTGTATGTGACCATTAGCATCTGCTAACCGCGTGTATGTGACCATTAGCATCTGCTAACCGCGTGTATGTGACCATTAGCATCTGCTAACCGCGTGTATGTGACCATTAGCATCTGCTAACCGCGTGTATGTGACCATTAGCATCTGCTAACCGCGTGTATGTGACCATTAGCATCTGCTAACCGCGTGTATGTGACCATTAGCATCTGCTAACCGCGTGTATGTGACCATTAGCATCTGCTAACCGCGTGTATGTGACCATTAGCATCTGCTAACCGCTTGTATGTGACCATTAGCATCTGCTAACCGCTTGTATGTGACCATTAGCATCTGCTAACCGCGTGTATGTGACTGTCATGTCTTCTGCCGAAGTCGTTGCCTCTCCTTGTTCGGGCGGTGCTCGGCGGTCGACGTCACCGGCCTTCTAGCCATCATCGATCCATTTTCCATTGGTTTTGTCTAGTCTTCCCACACACCTGTTTTCAATCCCATTCATTACCTGTTGTGTATTTAACCCTCTGTTTCCACCCATGTCTTTGTCAGAGATTGTTTTATTGTCAGTGTTGTTTATTTGTTGTGTTGGTGCGCGACGGGTCCTCGTACCCATGTTTGTTCATGTATGTATTTAGTGTTATGGAGCATGTTACGTGGACATGTATTAAGACATAATTTACACTCCATTTTGACTCTCCTGCGCCTGACTTGCCACCTATACGCACCGCGCTGACAGTGACAAAATTTGATGAACATAAAATTCAACATGCCAATCAGCATCTGGCTAAAAATGTTTGAATCAGTTATAGAACCCATTGCCCTTTATGGTTGTGGGGTCTGGGGTCTGCTCACCAACCAAGAATTCACAAAAAATGGGACAAACACCAAATTGAGACTTGTGGTCAATTTGCAGTGTACAAAATATTATAACAAAATTTGGCCTGATGTTTTCAGAGTCTAGCCAGATGCAATACTACACACTGAGGCATTGGAGATGGTAGACTGCCCTGGGGGCGGCAGACGTCATACTCACAGGTGAAGACTACGAGCGCAGTGCGGATCAGGAGATCAACCGTCAGTTCCCATCTCTCTGAGAAGCGGGACAACACAGGAGGAATCAGGATCGCAGCTGGCACGTAGAACTGAAGGGCAAAGGTGATGTAGATACCGAAACAGTAGAGAAGCTTTACAACCTGATACATCCTGGAGAGACACACAGAGAGAGAGAGAGAGACACAGAGAGAGAGAGAGAGACACACAGAGAGAGAGAGAGAGAGACACACAGAGAGAGAGAGAGAGACACACAGAGAGAGAGAGAGAGACACACAGAGAGAGAGAGAGACACACAGAGAGAGAGAGAGACACACAGAGAGAGAGAGAGACACACAGAGAGAGAGACACACAGAGAGAGAGACAGACAGAGAGAGACAGACAGAGATACAGAGAGACACAGAGAGAGAGAGAGAGAGAGACACACAGAGAGAGAGACAGAGAGGTTAAAGTCACAGCAAAGGCTGACACACACAACCACCATGGTTTTATTGATGACTGCATTTCAAGTTCCAGAGACGACATCATATTCATTAATGAGTCGGGCTAATTATTAAGTAATCAGTAACAGTAAGTAACAGTCAGACAGCACAGCACTTTGACAATGATACATCATGTAGAAACAGCAACCGAGACGGTAGTTACAATCTGATGCCTTTTGATGGCTGCAATTCAAGTTGGGAGTGAGCCCCTGTATGAGAGTAGTCTGATATGAATGAGCCCCTGTATGAGAGTAGTCTGATATGAATGAGCCCCTGTATGAGAGTAGTCTGATATGAATGAGCCCCTGTAAGACAGTAGTCTGATATGAATGACAGTAGTCTGATATGAATGAGCCCCTGTAAGACAGTAGTCTGATATGAATGAGCCCCTGTATGACAGTAGTCTGATATGAATGAGCCCCTGTATGACAGTAGTCTGATATGAATGAGCCCCTGTATGACAGTAGTCTGATATGAATGAGCCCCTGTATGACAGTAGTCTGATATGAATGAGCCCCTGTATGACAGTAGTCTGATATGAATGAGCCCCTGTAAGACAGTAGTCTGATATGAATGAGCCCCTGTAAGACAGTAATGTAGTCTGATATGACCTGGCTAGATCCAGTTAACATCCAATCAATGCCACTGATTAGTCAGCTCATTGAGGAACAGGGTAGTGATACTCCAGCTCAGACAAACAGGCATGAAAACCATTCAGATGTATGTACGGAACTGCCGTTTGTTGTTTTCCATCGTGACAAAGTTAAAGAGCGTCTCCTACCAGCCTATAGATAGTCAGAACAGAAGGTATCCAGTTTAGATGCCCAGGTGGATGAAACAGACTGACCTATTGGCACAGCTTCATGTCATTTGAGCCAGGTGGTTAGGGGTGTGTGTGTGTGTGTGTGTGTAGATTTGTGTGTGTGTGTTTATTTATAGGTGTGTGTGTGCACGGCCACTATCCTATCCTGTAATGCCGGCCCTACTCACAGCTGAGAGCAGCTCCGAGAGCACAGTGGAATTGGTCGTGAGCCACGCCTCCTCACAGCTTCACTGGTCAACTCTCTTTCATGCTGCCTCCCTCTGACCTGTTCAATCTGTTCCTTCTAGATCTACCCGACTGATCTGTTCCTTCTAGATCTACCCGACTGATCTGTTCCTTCTAGATCTACCCGACTGATCTGTTCCTTCTAGATCTACCCGACTGATCTGTTCCTTCTAGATCTACCCGACTGATCTGTTCCTTCTAGATCTACCCGACTGATCTGTTCCTTCTAGATCTACCCGACTGATCTGTTCCTTCTAGATCTACCCGACTGATCTGTTCCTTCTAGATCTACCCGACTGATCTGTTCCTTCTAGATCTACCCGACTGATCTGTTCCTTCTAGATCTACCCAACTGATCTGTTCCTTCTAGATCTAGAAGTAGTCTGGATTACTTTGATGACACGATTGAGCAAAGAATCAGTCGGCTTTACTGCCTTAAATTGAATTCTCCCTGTGGCTCATGATGTCTGATTCATGGTGTCTTGTAACCTGCCACCATGGATGAACGTGACTGCTGCATCTCCCTGTCATTGTGTCAGTGTCTCCATAGAGACGGATACAGGAGTGGTATTTACAGAACACCTCCCAGTCATTGTGTCAGTGTCTCCATAGAGACAGATACAGGAGTGGTATTTACAGAACACCTACCAGTCATTGTGTCAGTGTCTCCATAGAGACAGATACAGGAGTGGTATTTACAGAACACCTACCAGTCATTGTGTCTGTGTCTCCATAGAGACAGATACAGGAGTGGTATTTACAGAACACCTCCCAGTCATTGTGTCAGTGTCTCCATAGAGACAGATACGGAAGTGGTATTTACAGAACACCTCCCAGTCAATGTGTCAGTGTCTCCATAGAGACAGATACAGGAGTGGTATTTAAAGAACACCTACCAGTCAGTGTCTCCATAGAGATGGATACAGGAGTGGTATTTACAGAACACCTCCCAGTCAATGTGTCAGTGTCTCCATAGAGACAGATACAGGAGTGGTATTTACAGAACACCTCCCAGTCATTGTGTCTGTGTCTCCATAGAGACAGATACAGGAGTGGTATTTAAAGAACACCTCCCAGTCATTGTGTCTGTGTCTCCATAGAGACAGATACAGGAGTGGTATTTACAGAACACCTCCCAGTCATTGTGTCAGTGTCTCCATAGAGACAGATACGGAAGTGGTATTTACAGAACACCTCCCAGTCAATGTGTCAGTGTCTCCATAGAGACGGATACAGGAGTGGTATTTAAAGAACACCTACCAGTCAGTGTCTCCATAGAGATGGATACAGGAGTGGTATTTACAGAACACCTCCCAGTCATTGTGTCTGTGTCTCCATAGAGACAGATACAGGAGTGGTATTTACAGAACACCTCCCAGTCATTGTGTCTGTGTCTCCATAGAGACAGATACAGGAGTGGTATTTACAGAACACCTCCCAGTCAATGTGTCAGTGTCTCCATAGAGACGGATACAGGCGTGGTATTTACAGAACACCTCCCAGTCATTGTGTCAGTGTCTCCATAGAGACAGATACAGGAGTGGTATTTAAAGAACACCTCCCAGTCATTGTGTCTGTGTCTCCATAGAGACAGATACGGAAGTGGTATTTACAGAACACCTCCCAGTCATTGTGTCTGTGTCTCCATAGAGACAGATACGGAAGTGGTATTTACAGAACACCTCCCAGTCAATGTGTCAGTGTCTCCATAGAGACGGATACAGGAGTGGTATTTACAGAACACCTCCCAGTCAGTGTCTCCATAGAGACAGATACAGGAGTGGTATTTACAGAACATCAAATCAAATGTTATTTGTCACATACACATGGTTAGCAGATGTTAATGTGAGTGTAGTGAAATGCTTGTGCTTCTAGTTCCGACAATGCAGTAATAACCGTGATAATTTTTTTTACATCAATTTCCATTATTAAAGTGGTTGGAGTTGAGTCAGTATGTTGGTAGCAGCCACTCAATGTTAGTGATGGCTGTTTAACAGTCTGATGGTCTTGAGATAAACAGGTTCTTTCAGTCTCTCGGTCCAAGCTTTGATGCACCTGTACTGACCTCGCCTTCTGGATGATAGCGGGGTGAACAGGCAGTGGCTCGGGTGGTTGTCCTTGATGATCTTTATGGCCTTCCTGTGACATCGGGTGGTGTAGGTGTCCTGGAGGGCAGGTAGTTTGCCCCCGGTGATGCATTGTGCAGACCTCACTACCCTCTGGAGAGCCTTATGGTTGTGGGCGGAGCAGTTGCCGTGCCAGGCGGTGATACAGCCCGCCAGGATGCTCTTGATTGTGCATCTGTAAAAGTTTGAGTGCTTTTGGTGACAAGCCGAATTTCTTCAGCCTCCTGAGGTTGAAGAGGCGCTACTGCGCCTTCTTCACGACGCTGTCTGTGTGGGTGGACCAATTCAGTTTATCCGTGATGTGTACGCTGAGTCACTTAAAATTGACTACCCTCTCCACTACTGTCCCGTCGATGTGGATAGGGGGGTGCCCCCTCTGCTGTTTCCTGAAGTCCACGATCATCTCCTTTGTTTTGTTGATGTTGAGTCAATCACCACCTTCCGGAGACACCTGAAACCCCACCTCTTCAAGGAATACCTAGGATAAGATAAGTAATCCTTCTCACCACCCCCCCCCTTAATGATTTAGATGCACTATTGTAAAGTGGCTGTTCCACTGGATGTCAGCGTCTGCTAAATGACTTAAATGTAAATGTAAATGAGTGTGAGGTTATTTTCCTGACACCACACTCCGAGGGCCCTCACCTCCTCCCTGTAGGCCGTCTCTTCGTTGTTGGAAATCAAACCTACCACTGCAGTGTTGTCCTCAAACTTGATGATTGAGTTGGAGGCGTGCATGGCAACGCAGCCATGGGTGAACAGGGAGTACAGGAGAGGGCTCAGAACGCACCCTTGTGGGGCCCCAGTGTTGAGGATCAGCGGGGTGGAGATGTTGTTACCTACCCTCACAACCTGGGGGCGGCCCGACAGTCCGTACAGGGCGGGGGTCGAGACCCAGGGTATCGAGCTTGATGACGAATTTGGAGGGTACTATGGTGTTAAATGCTGAGCTGTAGTCGATGAACATCATTCTCAATTAGGTATTCCTCTTGTCCAGATGGGTTAGGGCAGTGTGCAGTGTGGTTGCGATTGCGTCGTCTGTGGACCTATTGGGGTGGTAAGCACATTGGAGTGGGTCTAGGGTGTCAGGTAGGGTGGAGGTGATATGGTCCTTGACTAGTCACTCAAAGCACTTCATGATGACGGAAGTGCGTGCTACGGAGCGATGGTCATTTAGCTCAGTTACCTTAGGTTTCTTGGGAACAGGAACAATGGTGGCCCTCTTGAAGCATGTGGGGACAGCAGACTGGGATAGGGATTGATTGAATAAGTCTGTAAACACAACAGCCAGCTGGTCTGCGCATGCTCCGAGGACGCGGTTGGGGATGCCGTCTGGGCCTGCAGCCTTGCGAGGGTTGACACGTTTAAATGTTTTACTCGCGTCGGCTGCAGTGAAGGAGAGTCCGCAGGTTTTCGTAGCGGGCCGTGTCAGTAGCACTGTATTGTCCACAAAGCGGGCAAAGAAGTTGTTTAGTCTGTCTGGGAGCAAGACATCCTGGTCCGCGACAAGGCTGGTTTTCTTTTGTAGTCTGTGATTGACTGCAGACCCTGCCACATACCTCGTGTCTGAGCCGTTGAATTGCGACTCTACTTTGTCTCTTAGGGCCACAGTAAAGAGAGAGAGGGAGAGGATGATATTTTGGGCCACAGTAAAGAGAGAGAGAGAGAGAGAGAGAGAGAGAGAGAGAGAGAGAGAGAGAGAGAGAGAGATCCTATTTTGGTCAAATCTTCAAGACGATGCACATTTCGGGCAATCCAAAAATGACCAAAAGCCTTTCGATGAATATAATTATGACCAGTGTTACACTTAAAAAATACAGCTGCTTTGTGATTCTATACAGCACCATCTCTTCAGTATCTATGTGATGATTCTATACAGCACCATCTCTTCAGTATCTATGTGATTCTATACAGCACCATCTCTTCAGTATCTATGTGATGATTCTATACAGCACCATCTCTTCAGTATCTATGTGATTCTATACAGCACCATCTCTTCAGTATCTATGTGATGATTCTATACAGCACCATCTCTTCAGTATCTATGTGATTCTATACAGCACCATCTCTTCAGTATCTATGTGATTCAATACAGCACCATCTCTTCAGTATCTATGTGATTCTATACAGCACCATCTCTTCAGTATCTATGTGATTCTATACAGCACCATCTCTTCAGTATCTATGTGATTCTATACAGCACCATCTCTTCAGTATCTATGTGATTCTATACAGCACCATCTCTTCAGTATCTATGTGATTCTATACAGCACCATCTCTTCAGTATCTATGTGATTCTATACAGCACCATCTCTTCAGGACATTGTAAGCAGAGCTCACCAGCAGTTGGGTAAGTTAAGGGTGACACTTCCCCCTATGGCCTCTCCAAAGGTGATGTACCCTACGGTCCCCAAGCTGATATAGAGGAAGGTGACGATGCCCATACCCAGACATAGAACCATATTGAAACTCTGAGGCTTCTGCATCTTGTTCTCCAGGGGCAGGACCTGAGACATGGAGAGGAACAACGTTTGGTGACACTTCACCTGAAGTTGCCATTATACCAATGAAACTACACCTTACTAACTGTAGTGACGTTGTAATACCATGGAATTACGTCAGTATTAACATGGTAATAATGTTTCTTTTTGCAGCATATGTTCAACATGAACAGTAATACGTTACCACTCCTATCCCCTCGAAAGCAAAGATGGCCGTTCCAAAGAAGAGAGGGTAGTCTTTGGCATGACCCACCTTGGGCAGGTTGATATGATTTGGGATGTTCTGGAAATCAAAACAGGAAAAAAAAAGTCGGTTGAATATCACATTAAGTCCAGTAAGGTCATTAAATAACAATGCACAGCAGTTAACATTATAGGATGTTTGAGACTTGGCATAGATTCTACTTGTGTCTGGAGCTCTATTGGAGGGATACGACATCGTTCTTCCACCACAAACTCCATCAGAAGCACACAGCCAATCAGCCGCCCCAATGGTCAGGGTCCCCCTGGAGGGAGGACTCTTTTTCTAGCCATGGTAGCCAAAGATAATGGGCTAACAGGCCATTTTTTATACACGACGCTAAGCATGATGGGATGTTAACTGCATAATTAACTCAGAAACCACATCTGTGTGGCAGCACCCGCGTTCAGTATACTTTGTGTCCTTCATTTACTCAAGCAGTTTCTTTTATTGACGCAGGTACCTGTATTTTGATCTATTATACATCGCTTTGGGATAGTGATCATTTGAAGTGGCTCCATTTGCCCCCAGAATGCATTTGTTCACCATTCTGAATGTCTTAAGTAGAGATGGGCAACTTTGATGGAGGTGGGGGCCACAAAACCAATCAGAACTCATGATGAAGGGCCACAGGGGTTCATGGGTCTGCACCCACGTCGATGCCCACAGAGTCAGAGCTGGCTCTAGCCTATTTGTTTGTTTTAAACACGTTTGCTGCAATTATACAGATCTGGAGCAGAGATAACATTTAGCCATGGAGCAGAGAGAACATTTAGCCATGGAGCAGAGAGAACAATGTACAGTTTTTAACATGATATCTGATGATCAATGGGGGCCCCCCAGTCAGTAATTTGACCAGGATTATTTTATAAATTAAGATAGCTGGCAGCTAGACTCACTATTAAATGTTAGCTGACATTGACTAACTGAGTAACTGTCAGTGACTGGCATAAAAAGAGAACTGCTGATGTACAACCAAATTTCGAAAATTGCACCTTGGGTATTCTACTATTGTAACTCTCACCAGTAAATTAAAACCATGACAGAGTTCCTAGTTGCCCTGGTCTAAATTGAATTGGAACCCTCACCCCCCCACCACCACCCCCCCCTCCGGTCTTGGTCTCGACCAAAACACTGCCTGTCTCTAGTCATTGGCTCTTCATCCATAACAACCACAACCCAATCAGTGGAGAAATGGGGGTGGCGGGGCTGGATGCTATAGAATGCCTACATTAGAATGATATCATATTGTTGGAACATTTCATTATATACATAACAGGCAGTGGATTTAGATGGCTACTACAGTTATGAATGGATGTTTTGTTATGAACGGATAACATTGTTAAGAATGGATGTTTTGTTTATAAGAATGGATAACATTGTTAAGAACGGATAACATTGTTAAGAATGGATAACATTTTTAAGAATGGATAACATTGTTAAGAACGGATGTTTTGTTAAGAATGGATAACATTGTTAAGAACGGATGTTTTTGGAGTTTTGCATCGAGCAAGTTATGTATTTACTGTAATTCAGCTTTTAAGTGCCAACGTCATGAATAAACCAACTAAAGCTGAGACTGAGGGAACGGCCCAGTGTGTTACAGGCTTTTACATTCATTTTTCAAGGTTAACACATTGGTGTCACCTCGTTAGTCAGAAGGTGTTGCACCTGTGTTGGCTTGACATTTCATTAGTCAGAAGGTGGTGTACCTGTGTTGGCCCAGGGTATATGTAAGAGTGTCTGGCCCAGGGTATATGTAAGAGTGTCTGGCCCAGGGTATATGTAAGAGTGTCTGGCCCAGGGTATATGTAAGAGTGTCTGGCCCAGGGTATATGTAAGAGTGTCTGGCCCAGGGTATATGTAAGAGTGTCTGGCCCAGGGGATATTTAAGTGTCTGGCCCAGGGGATATTTAAGTGTCTGGCCCAGGGTATATGTAAGAGTGTCTGGCCCAGGGGATATTTACTAGTGTCTGGCCCAGGGTATATGTAAGAGTGTCTGGCCCAGGGGGTATTTAATAGTGGCTGGCCCAGTGGCTGGCCCAGAGGGTTAACACCTTTAGTTGGCTCTCCCCATTTTGATTTCTAACAAACAAAAGCAAAATCTGATTTTCCCCTGTTCTGCTCCACTTTGTGGTCTCCTTCCTGTCGAAGTTTGGTGTTGTTTTTTTAAAATTGTGTTTGCCTCTTCTTGGGCAAATTTTTACTGGGTGCTCATGGTGGGTGTCTTTTAGGTCCCAGTTGTTGCAAGTCAACTTTCAGTAGACAACTTAATGAGTGTTTTTCAGAACCCCTCCTAAAACCCCACCAGTTTTGTTTTGGTTGTTGTTAGTGATTCTTCGTTAGTTCCCCCTTCTGTTTGACAACATTTTGGGGGGGGTTTCTTGCTAGGGAATCTAACACGTGTCATGGGACTGGAGTGTATTCATTAGTGCACACTGTAGCAAACTGTACGAAAATGTTTTGCAACAGAAAACGTTTCCCGCAATGAAAAGTTGCGTTTCTTATTCGGACAAGTTCATGTTAGTCTCTCCCCCAAAAGACAGTCCTGCAGTACAGTACCTACCATGAAGCAGAAGATGCAGTCCTGCAGTACCTACCATGAAGCAGAAAATGCAGTCCTGCAGTACCTACCATGAAGCAGATGAAAGTCCTGCAGTACCTACCATGAAGCAGAAGACAGCCCTGCAGTACCTACCATGAAGCAGAAGATGCAGTCCTGCAGTACCTACCGTGAAGCAGAAGATGCAGTCCTGCAGTACCTACCGTGAAGCAGAAGACAGTCCTGCAGTACCTACCGTGAAGCAGAAGACAGTCCTGCAGTACCTACCGTGAAGCAGAAGAAGTAGATGAGGACCAGACTAGTACACATGGCCAGGTTGGCTGCCAGAGAGAGTGGGGCCAGATACTTCAGGTTTGGGGTGAACACCAGGAGTATAATGGCTGGCAGGAAACACAACATGTAGAGACGGGAGTCAAAGCTGGGGACGGTCACAGCCGTCTGGTTTCTGTGGCAGTTCATGGTTGTCCCGTTAGAAGCCTCCACCACCTGAAGGAACAATGCCAAAGTATAGTGAACACATAGTAGGGTATCCTTCTCTCACGTCATGCCATCCTAAACTGTACTCTGCTGGATCTGGTATTTTCTTCATATTGCCCTTTCCAGCAAGGTGCAAGCAACTGATGGCTTTGGATGTCTGAACTTTAAATGTTATGAATCATTAGTTATAATAGAGACCTGGGGGGTGCCATAGCCGAGAGACTACACCAGAGGCTAATGGTTATCTGTAGGAGGAAGGTATATGGTGGTTGCAATTAAGCTTGGAATGTACTGACAGTAGGGAAAGCGATCACATGTGGCAGGCTTTGATAAGGGGAGAGAGAGTCATGGATTAGTGATGAAGGGGGTGGAGGTCAGGTCACATTAAGGGGGAAGGAAACTTATTGTCCGTATCACTTAGTTTCCTGCCTAGCAATAAAGATCATGTTTAGCGAGAAGGAGGAGACTTCACCCAAAGAGGGGTACAAATACCACCACTATTTTAAACATGTTTTTGTCGCTTCAACAGTTTGATCATTTGGGAAGAATAAACGTGGTGTAAGCTTTCACAGTGCCTGTTGAGTTCTTACTCTAATAATTAGAACCTAATGGTTGGCGTTGTCGGCACACACCTTACCGGTTATGAGATCATCAGTGGTCATGTCTTCCATTTCCTAATAATTGCTCCCACAGTTGATTTCTTCAAACCAAGCTGCTTACCTATTGCAGATTCAGTCTTCCCAGCCTGGTGCAGGTCTACAATTTTTTTTCTGGTGTCCTTTGGAGTGTGACTGTGAGGTTGTGGACAGGTGTCTTTTATACTGATAACAAGTTCAAACAGGTGCCATTAATACAGGTAATGAGTGGAGGACAGAGGAGCCTCTTAAAGAAGTTAAAGGTCTGTGAGAGCCATAAATCTTGCTTATTTGTAGGTGACCAAATACTTATTTTCAACCATAATTTGCAAATAAATTCATTAAAAATCCTACAAATGTGATTTTCTGGATTTTTTTCTCTCATTTTTTCTGTCATAGTTGAAGTGTACCTTACAGGCCTCTCATCTTTTTAAGTGGGAGAACTTGCACAATTGGTAGCTGACTAAATACTTTTTTGCCCCACTGCATGAGATCACGTCTTACACAACTTTTTAATAGATGCCAGGATCAAATATTGCGGATTCCTTATGGTGAGAAATTGGCTAAATTTGCCAAAGGAAAAAGCATATTGGGTTGAAGGATCTAGTCGAAATACCAGGGAGATTGGTTCTAAAGAGGAAACGCATTAACATTATCTGGCCAAACACTCCTCGCGAACTCAGAAAACCGTGGGAGGTTTTTAATCTCATGTGAGACATTGTCCTTTATTACGAATAGATTTACATTTTATGTTGTCTTACTCTGAAATAGATTTCTAGAATGGACGAAAAAGGTGGAGGGGTCACGAGGAATTAGCGCATAAGGGTACCACACCTAAAATGAACGTAACATTTTTTGTTCATGAACATGGTAGTGTGGTTGTCATGCAGAATCATGGGGGAAAGAGACCAGTGAATTGTGGGACTCATGGCGAGAATAAGTCACCGTGTCTAAGGGTAGTACATGCTAAATCAAAAATACATAAAAGGATGGGGTGGATTAAAACATGAAGTGGAGTATGGACCGTGGATTCACCATTATCTTCTTTGGTTTATAATTAATACTTCTGGATTGCTGATTAAGATGTAGCATAGTGAATGCTAATGAAATGTACACTTTGTTTTCCAGAAGAGGGGGGTTTTCATTATCTCTCGCTGGAATGTTCCCAGAGACTGTGGTGTTGGGGAGAGCAGTTAGTGATATTCAGCAGTTTTAAGTGTAAAAGGGTCTGAATTAGAAACGGAGTTCCCAGATAAGGCCTGTTCATGTGTGTTTTTGACACACACACACACACACACACACACACACACACACACACACCCGGTTATGAGTATGTGTTATTGGTGTTGATACTGTGGGATTTATTTTGTGTGGGGTCTTATCAACTTGGTTTTAAATTGGGTATGCAATTACTTTACGAGATACCATTATTCCCTTATAGAGTTATCAAGAGTTGTAATTCTGAGTTGATTGGTTATTCGAATGTGTTTACTTTTGATGGAACATGTTTTTGAATCACGATGTGAACCATGTGTTCGAAGGGGAAATAGTTCCCAGGGGCCCTGGGCTTTGGGTAAAATACACAAATGTATTTTGTTCAGTCTGCAGAAGGAAAACTATGTTAATAATGGGTTGACAGTTACTCCAAATGGACTGTGAATGTGTGAATTGATGATTTCATTTTTTTGTGTCTTTGTATCGATACAAATTACACCAGATTGGGTCTACTGTATTGTTGGGTTAGGGTGCTAATTCTCTGATCTGGTAACTCTTCAGAGAGGTCAGCAGTAGAATAAGGGAGTATGAACTAACTTTGACAATGGTTGTTTCTACAGTAACAGCATGTTGTTATGCTCTTTGACATTTGTCGTAGAGATAATGTTATTTAAGAAAATTGGGAATGTAATAATTTGTCATACAGTCTGGATTTCATGAATCCGAAATGAACTGAACTGTATTTTTGATCTGTCCTCTCGAGGTCATCATAGAAGGTGATGTTCGATGGGGTCTTAATGCATGTAGGAATAATGACCACAAACAGTGTGTGTGAAACTCAAACCCCTCCCTCACCGGCTGAAGAAAGAGCAACGTTCAATGTGACAGTGACTTTTAACACTCCAATCTGAGTCCGAGCCATTAACCTGGGTACGGCAGCAGGAGTGTGCCATGAGTCCGGAGACCGCGCATATGGAGTGAGCATGGAGAGAGATTACATTCAAACTTCTATCATGCTCCTGGTGTACTGCTGAGAGAAATGGACCAGACAATGGTGGTAGCGGCTCAGGTGAGAGGCTTGTGTATGTGGGGAAAAAACGTATTACTTTATATTGAAATCGGGACATTACCAAGGACCATCAAAAGTGACAGACAAGAGTTACATATGTGCCGTTGGGAAGGTGGAAACGCCCGGGAGGAGAGGGGGTGGGATTGAAGAAGGCCTACACACTGCAAACAATTTAGACAAAGAATACATTGAGATACCGATCTTTCATTACCATGCCTCTCACAACAGGAAAACAGGGACAAAAGGGGGTTGTAATGAGAATAGTCATTACCGGCAATTAAAGGCCCCCGTTTATAAATGTACATTCTAACCGTGATGATGTGTGCCAGGTTGAGAAGCTCAAATTCGCGTGATAAGACTCAAAGTAGAACACTAAGAACTGTTTTCTAAATTTGAGTTGGATAATTTATAAAATGATTTAGTTATGATTCAGCTACAGCGAGAGAGAGTTGCTCTCAAACTGTGAAGGGTGGGTGTATTGCTCAAAATGTATTATGCCTAGGGAGGGCTCTAGAAACCTTATCTTTAAGCGTCCTTAGACAGGGAGGTTATTAGAGAACTCACTGGATGATAGCTAGGTTCAAACATCATTTTGGTTTTTTTTACCGTGTCATCAGAATTGTAATGTTAAATCGCAACAATACGTATAGATTGCTGGAGGATACGGTACAATGCATTGCATACAAGGCTCATAGTCTGTGTCATGCGTTATTAACACCCAAGGATGAAAATGGAAGGAGCCGGGCATCACAAGGGCACGGAACATAAACAGATGGACAGTTCTTTCCCCAGTTTGAGTCGCATCAAAGGTGCTGTAAAATTAATTTATTTTTTTTCCCCTCTTTCCTTTTCAAGTCAATATGTTTTTAGGTTTCGTGGAATCATTGTTCCTGAGGAAGGACAGATTTATATAACCTAAATTAATTTAAGAATGTTTTAGTATGTTTATAACTGTAGAAGTGCATTAGGAGTAGTGACTAGTGTGTTATGGGTTAGATGGAATGCTATATGTGCACATGTATCTGTAGCAGGAGGCGAGGTTCACATGAGGCCTGTGGTTGAGACAGAAGGTTAACACAAGGTTGTTAAGGTTGTTATGGGAGATGGAATGTGACTGGGGTGGAGATCAGTGGAGGCTCATTAAGGAAGGTTGTTAAGGGAGATGGAATGTGACTGGGGTGGAGATCAGTGGAGGTTCATTAAGGAAGGTTGTTAAGGGAGATGGAATGTGACTGGGGTGGAGATCAGTGGAGGCTCATTAAGGAAGGTTGTTATGGGAGATGGAATGTGACTGGGGTGGAGATCAGTGGAGGTTCATTAAGGAAGGTTGTTAAGGGAGATGGAATGTGACTGGGGTGAGATCAGTGGAGGCTCATTAAGGAAGGTTGTTATGGAGATGGAATGTGACTGGGGTGGAGATCAGTGGAGGCTCATTAAGGAAGGTTGTTATGGGAGATGGAATGTGACTGGGGTGGAGATCAGTGGAGGCTCATTAAGGAAGGTTG